>NW_020955593.1:689449-832549 GCF_003031625.1 Empidonax traillii | reverse complement strand
TGGGGTGGTCTTTTGTTATCGGTTGGGTTTTTTTGGGGGGGTGGGAGGATGATTTTGGTTTTGTGGGGGTTTTTTTAGAAAAATTTGCTGGTGCTGGAGATTTCTGTTCTTTCCATCTCCCTGTACTCTCAGACTGTGTTTACACGGAGGCCCCTCTGCCCTGAATCACAACAGTGTCTGTAATCTCCTGAGTGTTGCTAGGCCACGAGAAGGGACAGTGTCTGTTTTAGGGACAAATAGATGTCAAGAAAGGAGGAAATTCAAAAGGAATATTTTGGAAGTTTTATAAAGCAAAACTGATATGTACAGCACAATAGACATCAGGTTTTAAGAGGTGGCTTAAAGACATCAAACAACACAAGGTTCATGACACAGATTAGAAACCTTTGAAGTTCCTATGCTTAAGTGAGTTTGGGAAAGGGAGCACTAATCCCAGACATAAAGGAGGAGCCACTGTCCAGCTCAGAGAGTGCTAGTTACCGGAAGATTGGAGGTTGGTTACTGCAGTTTTCAATATTCTCCACTTGCCATGTTTCTGACGCTCCTTTTCCAAGCACCTACTGCAGCCCATTGGCAGAGGTGGGATGCAGAGTTGTTTGGAGGCCTCTGTTTCTGCCCCCTGTGTGTTCTGGTGGAGGAAACAGAACTAGACATTTTACACTTGAGATCCAAACAGCTGAGGTTACCAGGCTCTTCATTCCATTCATTTTTACTTGCTGTCTGGTTGGTGTAAATGCCATCAGACTCAGATAGAGCATTCTTGAGGTGAGGATCTCCTTTCCATTCAGTGCCTCCATGACTGCACTCCAGAGGGTGCAAGATTCTCTCCTGTTTGAATGAAGAGACCTGCTCTGTAACTGGACACAAGTGTCTCACTTCCCCCTTCTTCCCAATCCTTGTGCCTTCCTGACCATCGCAGCAAAACTGAAGTGAAGAAGGTCTTCTTCAGAGTGGTAACCACTGATTCTTTTAAACAAAAGGCCCAATGCCACGCAGATAATTCTAAGGCCTTCTATAGTCAAACTTATATAGCCCAAACTTGACTTGTATTTTTGCAGTTAAATGTCAGGGAACACACTAAGCCTCTGAATAAGCAGTTAATGTGTTTGCATTCTGCTTTGACTGCTCCTCATTTCTCACACAGAGGCACTGTGTTTGTTTCCTGTCCCTCAGCCCATGCTGCTGGAAAAAAAACCCAGAAACTGTTTTCCTTTTCTTTTTTTCCTTCATTGCCATTCCCCTGAAAATCTCAAATTCAAGGCTGAAGGAGACAGAGCCAATTGCTGCTCTCAGGGTTAAATCTGGTAATCATTCCCCTGGCTTCAATTTTATGCTGGTGCAATGAAGATGAGAATTTAGCTTTCTGTGCTGTTGTCAACAGGGGAAAAATAGAGTCCCTATAAGGCTGTATCCATGGAAACCATCCTGCTGCAATAGCGGGTAAAGCAGCAAATCAATTTCTTCAGTTTTAAAATGAAACACATGATAGTGCATCTGCCATTTGAGGGATTATCTGTGCTGATAACTGTGTGGAAAACCCCTTCTCTAGAAAGTAAGCTGGCAGGAACATTTCTTCCTCCTGGTAGAATTCTGATTTTGGGGAGAGTGAGCACTGATGACAAAGTACCATGAAGACAGTACAGTGAGACAGAGCCAAGTCCAGAAGCAACAGTGTTTAATGAAGGAGAAAATCGTTTAATTTAGCATTTAACCCAAGTATCTGGGCACATGGTGACTAACACTCAGATGTATTAGCAGAGGCAGTGCCCTGTCACCTCTGTCTCCCTGCTCTTTGCTTGCATGGTACCACATGTGACAAACAGTACATTTGTATTGGTGGTGCATTGCTCTGACCAGCGGTGGGTGTGTGGATGTGACTCTGTGTGTGTGTGGCCGCTGGACTGTCAGATGAGATTTCAATATCGAATTCACTGCAACATGATCTGGGCAGCTGCCTCTATGCAGGTGTATGTTTCAGAGCCAGAGGCATTTCCAATGCAGAAAATGTGCTGGCTGTCTCTGTACTCTGTTGTTTTTCAAAATTTATCATGTGAGACTTGAGAGATGACCCCTTTGCTGTGCCATGGAGAGAGCATGGAAATACGAGGATTTCTTACACCAGACTCCGAATGTTACCATGCACTTTCCCTCCTGTGTGCACAGGGATTCTGCCTTTGTTTTTCACCTATTAAGGTTTCTCTGGCCATTTCAAGAAATAATACTGTAGTTTATCAGACAATTGCCTATATGCAGATGAGGCTCCACTCTGCTTTTCCTTTTTATCTAATCCAAATATTGCAGTTTGCCTTCCCTATCCCTGACAGACAAAGAAATTATCTCTCTGGAAGAAATGCAACCTTATTTAAGAGAAAGGGAATGAAGTTGACCCAGGAGGTAATAAAATTGAATGAGTAGGGAATAAAAAGAATTACAGGAATTGCCTAGACTGCAGGTAGCCCTTCAGTTAGTGAGGATCAGATACACATTATTCTGTCACCTTGCAGTGCCTGGGCTGTATTTCATCTGCTTCTGAATCTCAGTTCCTTGATAACAGCAATCACCATGCAGTACTGTCTCCTTTTATCTACAGCTGCCCTATCTATTATAGCAATCTCTCTTTGATTGGCAGTTATGTATTTTTTTCTGACCCGAGGGCAAGCTTATTGCAATGCACTCCTTTCAGGGCTATCACTGAAACACGTCCAAAGTCTTCAACTGGTGCATAATGTGGCAGTTCAGCACCTCAATGAAGTGAGCACATATTGTTGGGGGCACACATGGGTTTTGTTGCTTCGCCACTCTACCAGTTAATGGAAGATGCACTTCAAACCCCATTAAGTTGGAGAAATAGCTCAGTGGTCTGAAATGCTGTTTTTTGCAGAGTGTTTTGTTCTACCTGTGTCCAGTTGCTATGACACACAGTGTTGTCTGTTTGGTTAGTTCTAGACACTTAAGAGAGATATCCCAATGCACTGCTTGAGGACTGTTTCCTTGTTGAAGATGAAGTTTCCTGCTGAAAAACATCTGGTCAAAAAGCACAGACTTCTGCAGCTTGTTTTCTATGATTCATGAATGTACAGATCTAGAAATCCTCTCTGTATTCAGGGGTTGGACTGCATTCACTAATGCCTAGTCTTTAGATACTGAAAAATGAAAATTATACCTTACATTGCACTTTCTACTGGTAATTCTCACCTTCTACATAAGCTTTCTATATTCCCATGTGAGGATGCCGTTTGGCCCTGGGGTTCCTTTACTGCCAGGGTTCAAATTCCTGGTGAGCTCAGACATAAGGCATTTGAAGCTTTTCTTCTAAAATGTCAGGGAAGGGAGAACTGGAGAAGAAGCTGTGACTGGCATTTCTTGTACCATTCTTAATCACAGCCCTGTGTCTAGCAGGGTAATGAAGCCCCAGAGACTGGGCATGGCTCAAGGGAACCCTGCCCACTACCTAGAGGAGAGAGGATGGGCTCATCTGTTATTGTGGGCACTGGGACATGTGGAGATGGACTGGTGAAACAAAGAGATTTTAATGGCTTTTGAGATGAGCTTTTCCTGTGCCCCATGACAAATGGCAAGAAAGTTGACCTTCTTCTTCCCACCTCCTTCAGGTCAGATCTACGAGTCCATAGCAAGAGCAGGGGCTGCATTTTTTTTCCTGAGGAACAAAGCAGGAGCCACCTCTGGATCTGTCACTTCTCTCCCAGCTCCCGAGTGAGACATTTTGAAGCGTTCCTTACGTATAAGCTCTTGGGGTTTGCACAGTCATGTCCAGCGTGGGAGTGTTTCACGATGATGTCTGTCTCCATGGATTCAGGGGTGACACCATGTTTGCATATTGCCTCTGTTACACTGCCACCCCCGTGATCAAGGCAAAGATCCTGAGTCATCTTCACAAAGATTTAAAATTTCCGACAAACCTGTGGGCCATCTGGGAATGTGGGCAGGCAAGAGATACTGAGTAGGAAAACTCGGTCACATGGCGGTGTTTATATCTGTCACCACAGCCAGTTCTTTTAACCATGTAAAAAGCCATTTTAATTGTTGTCTAAATTTTTTTTTCTGTAAGAGATTGTAACAAACATCAAGCCTGCAGTAAAACGATTCCTTGAAATGAGCCCAGTCCTTAAAGTCACTTTATGACTGTGCAAATTCCCTCTGTATTCTAAAGTGTCATTCCTTTTACTGTTAGATAAACCTCTATCAAAAACCAACAGTTCCCTTTTGGAAAAAACTTCAATTGCCTTCTCTCTGAGCCTCAGGTGATGCTGCACCTGTGACCTGAGCCACATCCCTGCCCTGGCAGGTATTGTCAGTGCTGACACGTGGTGTCACACAGCAGCTGCCACTTGATACAATGCAAAGAAAGTGCCCGCAGCCCAGCAATGTCTGCTCCTGTTATGTCTTGTTCAGTGTAAAGATACAATCTGTTACCACTCCTGACAGTCACACAGCTCTGACTCCCTTCTCTGTTTCTACCAGAAAGCAGCTCCTCAAAATTAGAATCCCTTTGCATTCCTAGCCTGTGAAGGCAGGGATATTCTTAGCAGTACCCTGTGGATTAATATTCACAACAAACTAAAAATATCAGGGTGCTGCATACATTGATCTATCCTTCTAACCCCAAAAAGCTCTGCCTAGCCCTGGTTTCTTACATATAGTAGCTGTGAGCACAAACCTTGCCTTGCTTGTTACTCAGTTTTTAATTTCAGAAGTATCTAAAAGAGGTAAGTAGTTCTAATGATTGTGGTGTGTTCTTGAATGACAAGTTCTGCTAAAAAATCTGGTGACACAAGTAGGTGACTTGCTAGTCAGCAGAACCTCCACAAATGCAGCATTGCTTGCAACAAAAATGGAAACAAAACCAAAATCACTTCTTTCAGTAGAGGAAGACCTAATTCACTGAGAACAGATTATAACTGAATGATGTGTTAATAAAGGGCATGGAAGACTGATAGTCTGTGGCCCTTAACTTCACGCCGACCCTAAAAAAATATAGCTCTCAGCAATGGGAGACTTGTTAGTGGGCAAGGTCACTTCCACAATGATGTAAATAGCCAGGTTGATGGCTGAATCTCACCAGACTTGAAAATGTAAGGTTTTTCTTGCCTCATGCAGAGAGAAACACTGTCCTTTTCAGTTTGTGCTGCTTTGGAAGCCTTTAGAGATGACCAGAAGCAGACACACTGCTGTGAGCAACAAGAGCCAGAGAAGTCTTGTGTTCCCTGTGTCCCTCTGTTCAAAAATGAACTGTTCCTTAATTCTCTATCCTGGCCTTGCTGGAGCCTCCTCTCCTCTTCCACCACCTCCAAAGGGGCCTCCTCAGTGTGCCAGGGCTGGGCAGAGTCCAGCCAATCTGTCAGACTTGGCAGGGCCACATGATAGAGCATTTACACAAGTTTGATAGTTCTACAAGAATTCCTCTCAGCAGCTGGAGGACAGAGGATTGCTCAGCAGGCAGAGTTGGAACAGTGTGTACAGAGGGTACCTGCTCTGGCCCAAAGCCTCATGTGACAGCCAAACCTGAACCAGCACAGTGGCTGAGTGCTTCATCTGCTGTTTCTTACCCTGTGCCAGAGGACAGATTCTGGATCTCCCTATGCTATGGAAGTGTGGTTCAAGGATTTTCAAACGCTTGAGGTGCAGCACAACCCCCATAATCCTTCTCTTGAGAAGCCTGTCAAGCCTTGCACGTGGAGCGTGCCTTGGCTTCAGCTCTTCCTGAAAGTTGCAAGCTCCCTGGCTTTCTTGTGTGACCCCCTGCATAGCTGAGAGACCCTGAATGTGTCAGATAGCTGCTGTGTCTCCCTGTGGAAAGGGAACAGATGTTATTTATTTCACATTTCGTGTCCCACTTGCTGTGAGCACTCACCTTCTCCATGCATGCTCCTCGCTGTCACTGCTGTATCCGGGGCCGCTGCCTCCAGGAGAGGGGACAGAGCACTCCCTCCAGCCAGGCCCTGGCAGGGGGTCTGTGTGTAAGCCCAGGGTCCTGGGCTGCACTGCTTGGCCTCCTTGGGCTGCAGCGAGTCAGCTACAGAGACAGCAGTGCTGCCTGAGAATGTGGCAGGTATGTCTGAGCAGACAGAGTTAAAGAGAGGTAAAAATGTTGGTCTGCTGAGAGATGTTGCAGGGAAAGTGTCACTTGGGCTGAGACCAAAGTCCTTTAAATAGGAGAGGGCTTGATTATCTAGCTGGGCATATTCAAAATTTATCTTTCTTCTGGTGACCTCATCAAGGATTTTTGCTTTACTTTTCTGATCTTCAGAGCAAATTTGCTCCCCATTTTGCTTCAAATACAGACTGTTGGATTGGAAACTTGTCTCATAGTTATATTGATTTGTGCTAGGAATACTGGTGTATTCTGGATTTTGAGCGCTGCAGCTGCATTCGTTTTGCAACAATAACTTGTTTTTGTACTGAGACATCTTATGAATGATACTGTTCATTTCATTCCCGATGTATTTGTCCTCCAGGTGCTTGTTTTCATAGTTGATTTTTAATGATGCCACCTGTGTTACACAGTGCTCCAAGAGCTGCACTATGTTAGTGCTGCTCTCTGTTGGTGGGGGGCTAATGTAGCCCTGGAAGTGTCTGAGGGTGAGAGGCTGCGGTGGTTTGTCACAGGAAACAGAGAGAGAGTGATACGTTGGCTTGTTTCTGTCCTCCCTCTCAAGGGGATCTAGGAGTGAGGTCGCAGCAGTCTTGTAGGAGTAACATGATTCTACTTCGTGATTATCATCTAACAAAGGATTTTCAGAGCTCTGGGAGCCACTCTCTCTGTTCAGCTTTTCTGGCAGTGGGTTTTTATCTCCGGATGTCTCACATCCCAATGAAATTGCCACCTTTTCATCGTCAGTTGAAGATGTCTGCAGGTTGTCCCCATTAGCTTGTGATTGTGGTGCACAACTTGATGATCTGGTGCCTTCCACAGTCCCAGGCACTGTAGATAAATCCTCGTGGTGACTGCCTTCTCTTCCTTGGAAATCCAGATTAGATGTGTTTGGGCAGGAGCCCAGGCTGTGGTCTCTTTCAGCAATGTTTACTGAAGAGGCCTGGGTTGTGTACTTGCTTTCATCCAAAGACGGACATATAGGAAATGCATTCGAATCTTCCTTGCTTGGTTTTTCCTGCTGAGCTTCTGTGCTCAGTTCCTGCTCTGGACTGGGACTGGGCAGGATTGATGAATCACTGGACTTCTGTGGCTGTGATTGAGGACTCTGAAGAGAGTCAGGGGAGGAAACAAGTCCTGAGTGTTTTCGCAGCCAGTTTATTATTCCCATAGTCAACGAGAGCTCAGTATCACAGAGCTTTAGCAAACATTCCTTGCCTTTCCATGAGCTGTGGAAAAACCCCTGGCTGATAATGTCTAGAGTTGGTTGGGAAGCCATGTTCTCCTCAGCTCCTACGTGAAAGCTGTAAATGGACAGAGGGATCTCAATGGCTTGCTCGGAAACAGTTTCAGATGCGCACAAGTCATCGTCAAGAACTGGGTTAATTTTGACTTCATTTGGGTCATAGAAGAGCTCATAAAGGGCATCTCCACTGTAGCTGTCTCTTGGAAATCTACCTGGGACACCAGGGGTCTGAACTTCCTTCATTTCATCATCTTGTCCAGGAGAGAATGAATCATAGTAGCCTTCATCACTTGTGGATGTGGATTCCTGGTTTTCACTTTTCGGTGTTTCTGTTTCTGTGGAGCTGTCTTTGGAATTGTCTCCTTCTTTATCAGGTGACACTTGGGGGCTTGTCACAGATATGGCAGCCTGACTTTTAACCTTTTCTGTGTCAGAACCAGGTACCTTCAGCAGCTTCTTTTCAAAAAGAGCACTCTGATGTAGCCTTACTGATTTGTTGATGTTGTCCCAAAACTTTGCAAATTCCACAGTCTCATTCTGGCCAGGAGAGGCCAGCTGCTCCACCCCACCTTGGAAAGAGCCCATGACAGGGCTGTCTTTGTGCTTGCTTCGCCTCAGCAGAAGGTCTCTGCTGTTCTCCAGCTCCAGGTGAGCAGAGCTCTCATCAGCAAAGATTTCCCCACAGCCGGTGAGGGAGTCAAAGCTCTTTAGGGAGGCAACATCTTCACACAGGGCATTGCAGCAGTCGTAGGAGGAGTCAGACTGCAGTTCACTGTCTGAGCAGTCCTGTGACAAACAATCAGCTGCAAATGTTTCTCCGGTTTTGAAAAGATACTTTGCAAGGCGCCCAGATAATTCACTCTTGCAACCTGGAGAGGACAAGTTCTTGTCCTTCTCAACCAGAAATGTGAGGCTGTCTGGCTTATTTTTTCTTATGTGAAATATATCTCTGAGCCCTTTCTTAGATCTCTTGAGGGAAATCCTCTTCCTGGGAATGGTTTTTGCGACAGCTGGTACAAAAGGCATCTGTGGCACAAAGTTCCTGTAATCAATCATCTGACTGCTGCAAGCAGACTGGCTGGGGCTGACCACACACTCCTTCTTACCGCTGGAGCTGGACATCCCTGAAAAGCTGATGCTGTTGACAAGTCGGCCCTTGGGCTTTCCGGAAAACCCCTCCTCGCATGCCCTGCTGTTGGGGCTGCAGTGCTCTGCTTTGTCTGCCTCAGCAACACACTCATGGGTTTTACTCTTCCTTACAAGTTTGTAGGAGGACCCAGATGATTTTTCCAGGCTGTGGTCACCAGCTCCATTCTTTGTTGCTCTGGTAGAAAATCTGTAGTTCTTGTGTGTGGCCAAACATGCCAGCTGGACTTCGGCCACACTTTGGTTTCCCTCCAGAGCTGCCTTTTTGTCTTTGCCCGTCTCATCTTTGCTGGTAGGAGCTGTATGCGCTGGTGGCACTTTCTCATGTTGCACACTGGATTTTATGAAGGTCTTTCCTCTCCTGAGCTCCATGCTGCTTCCTCACATCTGTTTCTGGAAAGAAAGCAGCAGAACACAACCACTGTGAGGTTGGTGGCTAGCACTTGTACATTTGGAAACCAACTGGAGAACAAAGGGAGGGATATGAAGTGTTATGGAATTGGGTTTGTCTGGCACTGGACATTTCCAGCACTGAGTTCTGGTACTGCATGAGATACAGATAGAGTGAAGCTGTGGTGGCTGGAAGATCCAGCAAGGAGAAGACAGTGCACATTGTGGGTTGGTAGCTGAGGGTCAGAGAATAGTTTGTCTGTTAGGAATATAGGGGGTTGGATTGAGGGTTATGACTTCAGTATAGCTGTTAATAAGATACAGGTCCTGTTCTGAAAGTAGGAGAGACATCAGTGAAAAACAATGCCTGAGAAACTTTACCATGCAAGTGTGTGCATCAGGGAGGCAGCATCTCCTAAATCTGTGTGTTTGAGGAGGACAGAGAGACCAGTGTGGGAAATCTCCTGAGAAAATGGATCAAACATTTGACACGTGATGCTCGTTTTACAATAAAATAATCCTTACCTGTGACTAAAAAATCCAGAAACCTTGGTACTATCCTGGAAACGAGCTCAAACTGAATTTCTGTGTTTGCTTCACTTCCTTCTGAACATAATGGAACATTTTCTGCATTACTACTCTTACTGTCAAAAGTCAAAAGTGCCATATTGAAAAATCACTGTTAATTATGACAGAAGTGTCATCTCCAATTCACAAAGAACAGTGTAGCACACAGAGGCATTGGCACATTGAATCTGCGCTGTGCATTGATCAGCTATTTCTAAAAATACTCTACACCTGTATCAATGCCACTTTCAGGCTCTGCCTATATGGTTTAGTATTGAACCTGGTTTACATTTTCATAAATCTATTTAGTCATTAATTATTTTAGCCGTGTTACTTTCAGCTTTCCAACAGTTATTTCATAGACACTTCTGATCCTTTCCTGCTTTGTATCAGCTTGAATATTGAGTAAGTCAATGGAGTTACATAAAGGTAGGTCAGGGAAGAAGCAAGCACTTCCTAAAAGCTATTAGAAAAAACAGGTTTTTACTGGATAGGAAGTTACAGGACAGTAACTCCAAGCCCTGCTCTTGAAAAAACATGCTTGGATCTTTCTCCGTTAATGATTTACCTTTTTTTC
Source organism: Empidonax traillii (assembly GCF_003031625.1). Classification (NCBI taxonomy): domain Eukaryota; kingdom Metazoa; phylum Chordata; class Aves; order Passeriformes; family Tyrannidae; genus Empidonax; species Empidonax traillii. Next base: position 822,511 of record NW_020955593.1, on the reverse strand, counting down.
AATTGTTTAGGCATAACTAAACAATTGGAGACACTGAATGGGAGATTTTAAATTCAGCACCAAGCCAAGCCTTTGTACTCGTGAATTACGACTTTAAGCTGGAACTGTAACAGCTCTCTGTAGCCTCCGGAGGCTTTCCAGTTGCCAGGGCTTGCTGGGAATGGCCACGCTCTGACCAGCACCTCCCAAGATGCAGATCTGTGTATCTGAGAGCTGTCACCCGCAGCTCTTCTCCAGCAGGCAGATCAGTGACAGCCCGTTGCTCACACAAGCTGCAAACTAGCAGGTGATTAGCAATATTTACAACTAAATGTAGGTCAATGATAAAAGGCAGAAAACGTAAGGGCAGAGTGTGAATGTTTGACATGCTCTGGAAAACATGGTGGGTGGTGATAGATGGGTGTCTGTCAGTCTGATTGAGATGCTGGCACATTTATTCGGGCTTGGGGCTACATGTGACTGTGGCAGAGCATTCTTAATGAAAGCCAGTAAACATTTTACTACACTGTCAGGTATTTGGAGTTCACTGATGCTGCGGGAAACTTGTTTTGCATATTTAGAAATAGGTCACTGGGACAGGATTACACTCCTTCTGCAAAGCAAGGTGCGATCCACAAGAAATTCAGTGTGCAGAACTCGGGCAGAGTCGTGAAAACAATCAGAAGCAGCTGATGCAAGACCAGTTATTAATATCCCCAAAACGAAGTGTCTGACATCTCAGTCCTTTGCAAGTGTAGAAGCAGGTACTGTGTCCCTGTGGGAAGCTCCTGATGCTGCTGAGAAGCTCCTTAGAGGCCTGTGCCCTGGCAAATGCCAGCCCTATAACAATGGTATGCAGAACTCCTTGAAGTCCTGCAGCTGTTTCTGCCCATTCTGAGGATTAAGCAAGGGTCACCTTTGTAGGATATTGTCTACTTGGGAACTTTACCTATAGATGCATTAAAAAGGCTTTTAGAGGTGAGTTTCTTTATTGTCAAGTATGACATGTAGTAAAGTTAAGAATTCAGGATATCATTAGATAATCTTTGTAAAAAAGTAGTGTTTGATCTGAATTGTATCTCCCTGATAAGAAACACAGTGGATGACCAGTTTGACAACTGGGTCTAGAAACTTTAGGCCTTGTTCCTCTGTCTTTTTTTTTATAAATTAGATGAACCCTTTTAACATGAAAGCCCAAATGGCCTGAATAACATCTGTACTGAGAATATATGTAGTATAATAATGTCAGATACACCAATGGTAGCCTGTACTACCTTTTCAGTTTCCTCAGATGAGGGGAAAAAATATTAGATGTCATTTGGGTTTTGGGGGGGTATTATTTGGTTTGGGTTTTTTAATATCTACTATATATATAGCCACCAACTTTGTACTCTGATTATTTCATGTCTCTATTTGATCCCATATATTCTTTTTCCTAATATTCCCACAGGATTCATGCCAGACTTAGTATCTAGTTCATTGTGTCATCCTGCTTATTCTGTTTTAAGACTGTTGCCTCTTTGGGAATCTTCCACATTAAAATGTTATCAGAAATGAACACCAAGAAAAGGAAGACCCCCCCTTAGTCAGTTCTTTGAGGGCTCTTCAGGAAAGACTACCAGAATCTGCAGATTTTTAAAAACATTTGCAACTTCCCATACTATGAGTTCCTCTTCATCCTCATATGACATGAATTATCAATGAGCTTCTTCCCAAATACACCACAAATATTTATGTGATGATGCTCTCTTTCTGTATTTTAGATACAGATATATGTATATATCTATATTTTAGCCCTTTTGGTTGTACTGGACTATACCATGATATCTATTTTCTGTCTTTGCAGGGACACAAGTTGTATCTCTAAACCCAGAAGCTGTACCCGTGAAGTCACAAACAGATTAAAGTGCTCTAAGAGAAAGTTACCCTCCAGTGCTTATGTAAAGCTAATCAAAATTCTATGAAACATTATTGTAGGCATTTAAAAAACGGTACATTTTCCCTGGGATTTCTTGACCCTTGCACTCATCTACACTACTGCCTGTCTGTCCCTTTTTAATTATTCTCTTGGACTTAACTTGCAGTATATCTGTTCTTCCACAGGGATAAAGGATATATGAGGGACTGATTTCCACCTTTGTAAGGGAAATATAATTTGCAATTAAAATCACAGTGAAAAAAAAAAACAAACCTGTGGAAACCAGCAGTCAGTCTACTGAGGCTACGTTGTCCTGTTTTGAACAGACTCAGGATGTTTTCTTTGTTAATGTTACTTGACCTTTTTTTTAATATCTGTGAAATTACTTGTTCAAAATACATGTGTTTAAATAGAGGACATCCTTGAATCTTATGCTGGGCTACAGTTTAGTTGTCATTTACAACACTGTTAGGTGCAGCAGCACTGAGACTTCCCAGCCATAGTAAACAGTACTTTTTTCTGACTTGATCATACCAGCTTCTCTCTTTCAGGATTTCACAAGTGTCTAAGCAGGCAATTAGATCTGGATTTGGGGTTTATATCATAATGGAGATAAGATTTTGTTTCAAATTTGGATAATATTGCTCATAAAATGCAGAAATACTTCATGTTCAAACACACACCATCTGTGCAGGGTGTGTGACAGCCTTTTCATAAACTCTGAAGGTTTTACTGTGTCTGTGATTCATCTGAAAGTAAATTAAAGTTTTAGAATGGGAAGCTGAACACATTCCTGTGGGCTGAGGAAACTTGGTTTTAGGACAGTCAAAGCAATTGTTTAAGGTTCTGGGTTATGAGGACCTGAACGAGACTGAATTAGGTAACTGTTCTGGTTAATAAGAGCCATATTCAGATGGCCTAAATTCTACCTAAGTCCAGGTCAACAGGCAAGGGTCTAAAAGAATTGCTATGGAACCTGATATTCCTTAGGAAAATGGGTGGAAGCAGGATTCAAACTGTCCAAATATTGCCTCTGTCACGTGGGTCGAAGAGAGGGGTCCCACTTGCCTCTGTCCATGGTCCCCAGAGCTTTCTGCCAGGCTCAGCTGTTCACCAGTTGCCTTCTGTGCTGGAATGGGGGAAGCCTTGCTTTGGGTTTTGAGCTGGTGTCAAAATTGATATCTTACATCTTACTAGTTGGCAAGTTTTGTTCAGGTTATCTCCTAAAAAAGGGTAGAATATCAGTCCTTTTGCATGTAACTCTAGGAAGATCATCCTACTGGGAAAGTAGAAGTATCTGCTTCAGTGGGATTGCAGGGGTAGACATAGTAGTGTTTCAAAGAGGAAATTTAGATGAACTCCCTGGATTCAGCAGGTTTGGCTCAAGAATAATTTGGCTTAAGTAGCAAAAAATATAATTAAGGTTCATTTATTCCAAAATCCTATCAGGTGTCTGGCTTAGACACTCTTACTTGCGTGTTTGATGTGCAATTTATATGTGACTGTCTCTCTTGGAGATAGAAATAAGTAAAATTCAGAATACAGTGTTTTTGCAGGGGAGATAGGAATGTTCTTTCTTTACATTTAGATCACGCCTACCATTGGCTGGTGGTGGAGTTGGTGCCTTGCTGTCTCTTGCTAAGCAGGATTCTGATCCTTTGGCATCTGAATTTCACCTCCCTCCAAGCATGTTCCTTTTATTAAATGAAAGAATTGATAAACTTTGAATACTCTTTTAGGCTTTTTAATTTGAAAAGAAGGAAAACACCTGTTTGGATTTGTTTTTATGTTTTAGGATACAAGTTTGGAGTGAGTCCAAAATCCCTTTTCCACAAGTGGTTTCATATCAATCAAACTTAAGATGCTGAGTATCAGAAGGTACCTTTGAAAATGTTACCCTCCTTTCCCCTCAGAAACAGTAGCATAATTCAATTTCCTGAAAACATATATCTGGTTTGGGCATTTGGAGATGAATTATGCTTAAAATGGATGCATTTTAAGATGAAAAGTTTTTTAAAATATTTCTTGAGAAATTGTGTAATGGGAAAGGCAGAAAGAATGGAGTACTCAGAGAGGCTCCCCCCTCCTAAGCCCAGTTAACATAGGGAGGATTTTTGCTGTGCACCAGTTGGAAGTCCTAAAATGTAAAAACAATCAAGCTTGAGGTGGTGAAAGCCACAGCTACTTTCAAAGTCAGTGGGCAATACTAATTTTTAATGCTTAGGATCTAATCAGCAATGCATAAAGAACAGCTGGGGCTCCCAGTAAAGTGTGTGTGTGGGGGGGAATTTTTTGAATAAGACTGTTTATTTGCAGTCAAAATCATTAACTCTCTATCTCAGAAGATAAAAGTTAATAATGGAAATACTTGCTAATAATAGTGAACGTATATTTCATTCTGTTAATTTGATTTTTAATTGCAAAGCAGAAAAATGCTTTCTTGCTAGAGGGTGGTGATGCCCTCCCTGCAGTTATTGTAATGCTGTTTCTAGTAAGCAAATAAATGTAACTGTTCTTCCGGTTAAAACCGAAGAGGATTTTAAAGCAGGGCTCATCTTCTCCCTTAAACTGATTACTCTGCTACTATCTCATCTCCATTATAAAGCAAAAAAGAAGAGGGTGGAAAGGATGGAGGATGTAATCAGGGACAGTCATCATTCAGGAACCAGCAGAATGTTTATTTTTAAAGGCGGCTGTGTGACACACAAACCTGCATTGAGATCATGCCTCCCCTTAGGAGGAGCACTTTCCTCATCCTTAGTGCCTGGATCTTATCACTCCCCTTAACCATTTGTCTCTCTTGGTTGACCCAGGATACCTAATTCCTTGCTTGTGCATTTAGGTCAGGCAATGGCTTTCTCATGAAGAGCCAGCAAAAAGCGTATTGATGGGTTTTTTCTTCAGCCTTAGTTCCAGTGAGCACAGAAAGTAAAATCTCACACTCCCCTGGCAGAATACTAGAAAGATGCCTCGTTAAATGCTTAATCTTATTAGCAGTGTGCTATAGGGGAGTCTGAACCTTCCTTTAAGCCCTGACAACTGTTTTCGTGGAGCTCAGGATTTTTCATAGTAAAATTAACCACGTTTCTACTCTCAGCACCCTGTCCTGCTGTGTGCTGGCAGGAGGGATCCCTGGGGGGCACAGCAACACCCACAGCTCCCCCCAGTCCCATCTGGGGCACCCAACTGCTCCCCCCCCCGCCCCACAGGGTGTACAGCATAGCAGAAGGAGGCTGAGACCATGACAAAAGGAGGCTCCTTCTCTGACAAAACCTCTGCACCCCTCATTCAGTGTTCTTCTCTACCTGAGGTTGAAAAAACCGTAACTGCTTGAATTATGCCATGAAAAGGGGCAGCATCAACTCCTGCACAGAGAGCTGTCGAATCATCACTGTAGTGCTGGGGAAGGCAGCAGAGCAGAAATTTCCATTGGGTACCTGAGAAGGAAACAGGGCATTTTTTCTTGTCCTGGCCAGCAGCCTGTTGGTACCAGACAGCAAAGTGTTAATGCTGACAGCTTTGGCTGTCCTCTGTAATTTATTGCTTTAAAGGGACATAGGATGTGCATTCATATAAATACAGGCACACACTTGTCAAACGTATGGAAAAAGAAGTAAAAAGCAATGCTTCAAAAACAAGCAATCATCCCAAAATCACGGTCCCTCAGAGGGACTGTGAGTGTCAGAGCAAAGAAAATGCCATTGCACCAGAGCTAACAATAAGAGAGATCACAAAATTCGTACTCACCATGTTTTATCACTGAGCTGCAATCCTCTGTCTCCTAGCCTTGTTACTGAGGCTGGTCTTTATCCAGAGGCTCCTGTGATGCTTTTCAGATTCTGAGGGGCTGGACCACTGCTGCTCTCCAGTGTTACTCTCCACCCCCTGTCTTTTCCTCCTCCTTCTTCCTTCATCCCCACCCCCTCATTCCTCCTGCTTGTAGCTTTTTTGTACCTTACATAGATTCTAAGCTTCCACACGTAGCTTGATATAGGAAAGATGCTTATTTCAGCCGTCTGCTCAATGCCAGGAAAACGCCTCCATTGCTTTAGGAATAAAAGCCCAGAAGGTATGCTCGGGAGTCCTGAGCCAGCATTTTGGTTCCCTTCTATATGAGTGCTTATTAAACAGGAAGGAACACATCCAAATAATTTCATTTCTCACGTGCTGTTTTGTTTCTGACAAGGATTCAGGAAAAGCGAACTTAACTGTGCCTTAGTTTAGTGAGAAGCTTCGCTTGCAGTGTGTGCAGATTATTGGACTGTGCCACCCTTTTGTGTTAATGCTGGTTTGTGTGAATGCTGAAGTTGGAGGGGATTTCGTGTGGGAGCCAAGTGGTGTAAAGGGAAAGAGTGAATATTTCTGCTGCCCAAAGCTGGAGTGCCTGGTGTGAGCCTCATACTGCCTACTACAGACACCATTTATCAAATTCTCCTTAAGGTCAGTCCAACTTCTGCTTCAGTGTGCAGCAAAGGGAACACCTGATCTTACAATCTGATATTACATCATTCTTTGTTGTATAGATGAGTATATTACCATCATAAACAGCACCTGAATTTCACAAAAGTTTAAAGTTGGCATCCTTGCCCCAGCCCTCCCCTCAAAGGGCTCCCAACCTGACTGTCCCTTGACTGTGCCTCCCAATTACCTCTTGTCTCAGTCCTTCACATCAGTCTCTCAAACCCTCTACCTTCTCCTTCCTGCTTGTTGAAACGCCTCTGCTGGGGAACCTCTTAGAAACCAAAGTGTATGCCAGGAAGCAGCGGCTTCATCCACTTCAGCAGCTCTCCTGTGAGCTGCAGTTTAGAGCTGCACCCAGGCTAATGCAGCAGTTTGTGTGCAGACTGGCACATCTGCAGGCAAACTGCCCTCCTGACCTAGGGGCCACATCGCAGCTGCTCTGAGGTGGGGAACAGGCAGCTCTCAGATGGCTGAGTGCGGCAGAGCCACTTCAGACACGTCCAACCCGTGGAGGCATTAAAAAATCTCCAGCTCCGTATGAGCTGAAGGTGAGCATTCCCTCACAACTGGATCAGCCAGAGAGCTGATCTCTCCTGTCCCCCACATCATAGCAGGAAGGGAACAAAAGCCTTAACCTGCTACCTGTTTTCATCTTCCTTTTCACTGCATGCTTGAACTGAACCTTGGAGGTGGAGGAGGGAAGGAGCTTGAACTTTTGTGCTGTCTAAGCTTTTGAAGCTGAAAAATCAGTCCATTGACATAAAAGCAGGCAGAACAGAGTGCTCCTGCTCTGACTGTCAGCCCATAAGCCACTCAGGTGTCGCTGACAGAAGAGACTGGAAAACTGCATATTGGAAAAAAACTCCTGGGTTCAGTCCAACCTGCAACAAGCAGAAAGCCCATGTGTGACTTCACCAAAAGACTGGTGGGAGGAAAGAACAAGCTGTGAGTGAATCCTAGTAGCTCTGGCAAGTAGACTAAAAACAATCATGAGAGGAAATACATTAATTAGAAAGAGATTTGATGTTTTTTATTCTGCATGAGATATTTGTATTAATGAAGGAGAAAGCCTTTCTTCATGATGGGTATGTGAAGCCACCAAGTTTTCAGGTAGTACATCCTTGCTCTGCAGTGATGGTGCTTTTGAGAGCCTCCACTTTGTGCACTCTGTTTTGGAAGGAGGGAGCCTGTAAAACCTTGCACTCCTTCGTTGTTCAAAGTAACATCAAGGCTTGTTAGAAATGGTGATAAACATGAGAGTCACTGTTGTCACCTGTGCACGGGCGGCCAAGAAAGCCAATGGCACCTGGCCTGTATCAGCAATAGTGTGGCCAGCTGGACCAGGGCAGTGACTGTCCCCTTGTACTCGGCGCTGGTGAGGCCACGCCTCAAGTACTGGGATCAGTTTTGGGTCCCTCACTCCAGGAAAGACACTGAGGTGCCGGAGAAGGTCCAGAGAAGGACAGTTGAGATGGTGAAGGGTCTGGAGCACAAGTCTGATGAAGAGCAGCTGAGGGAGCTAGGAGTGTTTAGTCTGGAGAAAAGTAAGCTCAGGGCAGACCTTACCACTCTACAATTCCCTGACAGTGGGGTGGGGGGTTGGGCTGTTCTCCCAGGTAACAAGTGACAGGGTTGGAAATGGCCTCAAGTTGTGCCAGGGGAGGTTTGAATTAGACATTAGGAAAAATTTCTTCACCAAATAGCATTCTTCACCAAAAGCAGCTTCTGTGATGAGAGAACTGGAGGTTTTAGGATGTTTACTTAAGGGTGCCCATATGGACAGACAATTCTGTCTTTAGAGCCTGTTACTTTGTTTCATCAGGGACGCAACCTAAATCCACTGGCCATCCATAGCCATAGCAATCCACAACCATAGCTTGTATTGACCTAAACACCAGTCTCGTTGCATGTGATGGTAAATGCACAGTATGTTGAACAGCAGCTGACCCGTGGCAGCCTTTACGTAATACAGCTTTTCTTTTCCTAAACAGTTCTCAGCTTGTCATTCCCTGAACCATCTTTCTCTGCTATCACTTTGTTTCAGGCTATTTCACTGTGGCTGATGATCAGCTTGGCTCAAAATGTTGGCTATTGGAGTACCTAATCATCCTCTGTGATTAATTCTGATTAATTCGGTCTGTCCAGAATTGTTTTGGGCATCAGTGGGCATAAAAGGGAAGGGAAATCAAACCCCTGTAGATGAGGGGCACATGGCACAGCTGCCATCTGTTTAGCAGATGCACACAGCCCTTGCCATGGGGAGTAAGAAGAGGACCCTTGAGGGAAGCAGGACTAAGGAATGTACAGTTCCTGGAGAGGGAAGAGTAGGGCAGCAGAGACCTTTGGTATAAGGAGAACTGGGGAAAGGAGGAGGAAAATCCACATAAAGGGCAGTGTGGAATCACAGGGAGGGAGCTTTTAGATGAAGCAGCCCAGCCTCTCAGACCCTGGAAGCCTGTGCCTCCCCACGGTGGGCAGAAAATGTTTTGCATGCAGTGATGCAACAAACAAATATTAGCACGAGCAACTCACAAAAAAACCCAAGCTGTTCTATTTTTTAATTTTGTGCCTTGGAAGAATGTAGCAGATTGGCTAACCCTGAGACTCAGAAGAAGAAAAGTGTTTGCTGAGATAGCTCTATTAGCTTCCAAGGAATTGCTTACAGAAAGAATTTGACCAGGGCTGTTTCCTGCCAGTGAACTAATGAAGAGTCTAACATCCCCAGTCCAGTTTAGCTTTCTGCTAACATCAGGTTAAACTTAATTATTCATGGATTCTTATCAGTATTTCTGGGGTTTGTGTGTTGAACAGAATTGGTAATGGATATGGAGCTTTTTCTCCAGGCTGCTTCCGGAAGACTGCACTGGGTTGAAGGCAGCAATCTTTGCAACTTATCTGACTGCTTCCCAGGGCTTTCATTAAGTTAATTGCTACTCTCTTCTCATTGCTTGGTGAGCTAGTTTATGCTGCAAATTTTAGGATTGTGAATTGCTGTTAATAACATCAGTACTTAGGATGGAAATAGGAGGATTTTTATCCACAGATTTCTGCAAGGGTATTTCACTCAGTGTCTCCTCCCTCTGGGGCACTGATGTTAAGGTTTGCTGCCAAGGACATGAGATGGAGCAGGTGGGGGTCACAAAAGTAAAATATGGTATTAAAAAGCTTGGCTGTCCTGCCTTCCAGCCAGGCCTCCCCGTGCCAATAGTGATGCCCTCAGGGACAGGGACCAGCACTGAGTACCTCGGGAGAATGGTACTGATCACATTTGCAGTATTAGTGTTCTGGAGACTATGGATGGTTGATTGTGAACTGCTTGTTGCCTCAGAGAATTAAAAGGGCTTTTGAGAAAAAAAAAAAAAAAAAAAAAGTGGTGAGGACATTTTTGCAGCTGCTTGTGTTAGAGTAGTGGCTGCCCTTAAACTTTCTGTTTTGAACAAAAAGCTCTTGGGTAGTAAACACCTGTCTAAAAATCAATGTGGAAAAATGAGCTGCGTTAAATGCTATCAAGAACTACATCAGAAGAACTGTTTCATGAAACCATGAAAAACTCCCAGACTCTAGAGACCAGAGACAACACATGGGAGGGACACAAAACCTCAGGGACCTGACTACAGAAATACAAGCCATGTTTTCACAAGTTTTTCCATTCCAGACATGCCTGTGTGTGATAGACATCTGTCCAGATGAGGCAAAAATACCTGTGCTGTATTGAACTTCACTAACAGATGCTGCCATCTCAAAGGCAAAATAACGATTCAGCATAAAGCATGGGGGGATGGCACAATGTGCCGTTCCACAAACATCCCAGTGCAACCTTTAAGCAAAGTTTTCTCAGCTTCTGCTGAGGAAGTTGCTGTTGTGATGACTTGAGGGAAGACTACAGGAATTTTTTTATGACTCTTTGGTGTGACTTGGTTTCCCTGCTTAATTTTATGTTGCTCCCTGCCTGAATATGTACAATTAAGTGCTCTGAAGGCTTTTTTAAAGGCTCGGGGAGGAAAGTGAAAAAGGAGATATACAGGTGTGAGTAGCCATAGATACAGAGCTTCATAATAGATACAGGCCATCAGTGAGGCAGAAACTCTTTCATTGGCTCTCATGGCACAGCTGGGATCAAAGGAGGACTGAAACCGAAAAGACTTAGGAGCTAAGTGAGTAGTCAGGTAAAGCTGGTGGAGGTGAGCACAATAGCACAACAGGCTCAGATCTGAACACAGGGACAAGGGGCATAACAAGCTGTGAGCAGGACAGGCTGGTGCTGCCACTGCTGCCTGTCACTGCTTGTGTGCTTTTATTTCATATCTCAGTGGAAAACACAAATGGTGTGTTGCACAGAAGCTGGCTTGCTCTCACTGCAGAAGGTATACCTGTCACAGGATCTTGCAAAGGAGTCCTCGTGGGGGATATGGGGGCCACAACCAAATCATAAATCCTGTTCTGAGGGAAGAAACCTCTTGGTTGAGTGTAGCTGGCCAGTCCTTGAGGAAAAAGAGCACTGCAGCCAGTTTGTAACTGCAACAAGTAGAGCCTTGCTGCACTTAAAATCCCACTGGTCTGCCAGTCAGTATCTAAACACAGGCAAACAAAAGAGCATTTGGAAGACGGACGAGTAACGAAGTGTGCATGCATTTTGGAAATAAATCTGTGGGTTTGATTTGTGTTGTTAATGGCAATGTCACAGCCAGATTTCATTATGAGGTGGTAAGTTGTAAATCTCAGAGAAGAACTAAAATGCACAGTTCTAAATGCAGTTTGTTAGCAGACCTAGAGACTATGTTTGGCCATGTTTGTTGCTCTTGCTCTCCTGCTGCCTCCCACGCGCTGAGGTGGTAGTGGCCAATTCCAGAAGCTTTGTATCTGCTGCTGCCTGAGCTGCCATCTCAGCTGGGTGGGGAAGCAGACCTCTGACCGTGTTCCTTGAAGTCATTAAATGTTGTTTATGGTAGGAGTATGGCATTACAGGCAAGGCTCTCATGGTAATGAAATATGACCAGTAATGTATTTTTGCAGTCACAGTAAATAAAGCAGTAAACCTGAAAGAACTCGGCATCTGACAAAGTGCTCCATTAATGTATCATGAGTATTGACAGCGCCAAGGTCATCATTTGGTTTGCAACTACACCAGTAGGTTTTAAAATACGATATTTTATGGGTCTTGTAGCTATTTAGAGAGGAGTGATTTGCTGGGTACTATTTTTTGGGCTTTATCCCTTCATGGCTTTGGCTGTTGCCATCGCTCCGCAACAAAACAAGCGGTCCCAGCAGTTTGATTTTTCACAGAGAGATTATTAATGTTTCTGAGCGAGCTGATGTGCCCTGGCAGCACTCAAGCATATTAAACTGTTACATATTTCTCCTACAAACGTGCAAAAGCCATTTTTGAAGCAGTAGCTGAATGCCAGTGCAGGGCTGGGAGACAGTTCAAGGACAGCTGGGATCTGAGCCGGGCTGGGGCCATGGGAGCGGGGCTGTGTTAGGGTGGGGTGGATGCTCTGCTCTTCGTTGCTGTGTGTTGAGGGTGGTAAGCCTGTAAAATAGGACACTTTAATCTGGGAAAAGAGATTCAGAAATTATTCTTCAGCTTTAGTACAGAGATGATAGAATGACAGAATTGTTTGGGCTGGAAGGGACCTTAAAAATCATCTCATTCCAACTCCCTGCCATGGGCAGGGACACCATCTGCTAGATTGGGTTTCTCAAAGCCCCATCCAACCCTGGACCTTGGGAATGGCAATTTCTTGCCGTACAAACACACTTGTACAACCTGCACCTTCGGAAAGCACTTGTGTATTTCTAATACGTCTGTTTCTAGGCACCTGGTTTGAAACACCTTGCATTGAGCCTAACTTTTCTGGAAAATCAGACACTTTAGGTACTTCAAAGCCCTTGATATGTTGGGATTTTACTGTAGAAAAAAAAAGCAGAAAGAGACTGATGAGTTTGCAGAGTTTGAGAGGAAAGTGTAGGAAAGAGAGCAAAGTGGGCAGTGCTGCTGACTGCATGGTCTTGGCTACCTAGTCACTGGGAGCTTGGCAGTGTCTCAAAGAGCCTGGTCCTTTCAGAGCTGACAGAAGTGGACAGAAGCCAAAGACAAAATGAGTTAACTTCTTCCTCAGCTCATTAAATGAGTTGCCCAGTCAAGAATGAAGTCTGGATTCACACGTAGGTACATGTGTTGTCACAGAAATGGTATGAGAATGACAGAGAGACAGGGACCTTGATTTCCTCCTTTGTTGCTTTGGCACGATGTTCTGCACCAGAACTGTTGCTGCATCCTCTCTCACAGTGCAGGGCAGGGGGTCTGTGGTATTCACGCTGCAGATCAGTCATAGGAGTGCCAGTGCTGCTGGTTGGGGCTGGAGGAGGCAGACTTCCCTGCCTTTGGCTCTTTCCTGTCATGGATGTTTTCCCTAATGCCAGCATGGATAAAACCCTGGCTAGTCTGCTCCAGACTGGGAAGCACTGCCCCAGTAATTAGAACTTGCCTAAAATAACAAGGTGCTGCCATACCTAGGTAGTGGAAGAGCCAAGGTAATATGCAGAGAAGGATGAGTCATGGAGGGGGCTGACTGACCTGCTGTGATCCTCTTCCCACAGATGCTGCAGCCCGTGGCCGTGAGGGGAGGAGTGGGCAGCCAGGTGGGCAGGAATCACCTGCTTTCCCAGCAGCAGCTCCCAGGTGAGTCTGTGTGCCTGGCACGGTGCTCCCAAGACACCTTGGTCAGGGCTCCTCTCACAATAATATTGTTTTCCCTGTCCCATAAAGATCTTTCTTGAGCACTTGAAGGGGTATTTGAAGTTGTGAGGTTTTTTGCTTGATCTACCTGATGTGTGCTGCTGTTTCCACATGAAATATCTGATGCAATTGTGACTATTGAAGTGCTGACCTGTCACATCCCTTCGGTCTCCAAGGGTGTGAGATGAGCAGATCAGCAATGTGTGCTTTAGTTCAGAGTTCTCATCTTTGGCAGTTCACAGGAGGACAAAAGCCTTCCGTGGAGATGGCATGCCTGTCAGATTGGGGCAGCCATCAGCACTTTCTGTGAGCAGAGGGATAGCAGAGCCACTGCTGAAGCAACCAGGCACAATGACACTGCATTTCAGCCCCCCAGCAGTGGGGTACTGTGTGTGTGCCCCATTCAGAGCCGGGGACATGGCCCAGGACAGGAGGCAGGGGAGGGGGGTACGGCTCCTGCACCTACAGCTGGGGCCTCTGTGCTGTGTGGGAGCTCCCGGGGCTGCAGGAAAAGGGTTGCAAAAATGCCCTGGAGCAGCTCTGGGGTCCCTCTGGGCCTGTCCCTGGTTGTGGGCAGTGTTTATACAGTGCACTCAGGTGACAGAAAAAAAGGAGGAAAGTGCAGTTAAAAGGAGCCAGGAAGAAAAGCTCTCGGTTTATAAGCATTTGAAATATATTCAGACAAAAAAAAATGTTTAGGCAATTCTGAGGATTTATTGTTTCCATTAATTCTTCAGGCTTTTTCAATTTACTGGTTGAATTGGGCACAATTTGTATTAATAAATGAATTATTATGCTTATAAGAGAGATGCCGGTTGGTTAGAGAACACTCCAAACTACACTCTCAGACACTGCATATTCTTACTTAATATAATTATGTTTTAGTTCATTTCATGATAAAGGAGAAATAAATAGTCAGTGGAATAGCTTTCATGGACTGCAGTAATTAGTTGCAAAATCTTAGAGAATTTTTAGCAGGAAAATTTATAACAATATTGTAGCTTATTTTAATTTTAATTTTCAGATCATAAAGACTTATGAAATCTTGTTCTTTGTATCTGCCTGCTTGTCCCTGCCTTTTAATAACTTCTACACCTAATAGCCAGGTTAGACTAACTTGAGGTAGTGAGAGAGCTCTCAGAAAATAATACCTTCATTTAGAGGTTTCATGTAACTCGGTAGAGACAGACTGTGTAAATGCCTCCAGAGGGGGGAAAAAAGGCTGGCAAAGAAACTCCACTTTCATGAGGAATCAGAAAAGCAGCACTGCAGGCAGGTAAACATCTTAGACAGCAAAAACAAGATCAACAAGCTCTCAGCAAAGCAGGCTTTGTTACAGGGCTTGAACTATTACTTGGTATGTAAATCAGTGGGGGGGAAAGCCCTCTGTTAAGTAAATAAAATATGAGAAAATGGTAAGAACTTAAATACGAGCGATCTTCCCATGCCTTTGGAAACCTAGTTGTTTTCCAGATTCACAGTGGGATTTACGGGTAGTCCCACAAGCGCTGTAAACCCCCTTCTCACCCTCCTCACTGCACAGATGGGTGAATCAATCTGAGCGTCTCTGAAGGGATGCCAGTATTTCCTGGGCTGTCACAGTCATTTGACCAGAGAATCTCACCCAGAACACTCGATATTTCTGTGAAAAGTTACTGATCACCAGCCAGCAGAGCCATCTGATTAATTCAGTCCAATACCAGAGCTGGAGTGTCACATATATACTAATGCCTTTCTGCTCCATCACACTGTGCTGGCTCTGATTGTCACTGGCACTTTTTTGAACTCGTATTAATGAGAACAGAAACTGAAACTGAGGGGTTGGGGAAGGAAGGAGGTTGTTGATGGTGTTTTTTTTAGTGTGGTTTTTTTTTGTTTATTTATTTGTTTGTTTTTTTGAGAAAAGCTTTCTGAAGTCATCAGTCAAAAAGAAATTATTTTAGGGAACACACACTGTTGTTGCACAGGAACCTGCAGAGAGACAGGCTTGATTCCTTGTTCCAAAGGTTCTCCTGGGGATGTGTCTCAGCAGGGAAGCATTTCATAAAATGCGTTTCAGAGATGTAGCAGGCAAAGGTGCCTTTGTTCAGTCTCTTGTAAAACACCACCCGTTTTGGGGCTGCTGTGGCACACAAAGAGACTCCCCGCTAGATGGCCCTGCACATCCAGCGTTGGATGTGTGTCCACGTAAACACGGAAACTATTTCTTGGCTTTGAATTTCACTGTAAGCTTTGTCAACAAACCCTCTTTTCCATGATTTGCATAGGCCGAGCTCAAGGCTCCTCCAATCCAGACACGGGGCAGCCCAACATCTCCCTACATTAAAACACCTTGGGTTCTTTTACTGCCAACCTGTACTCATAATACATATGCTTAAAATTCTGCCTTCTCGTCTATGGGAGCTATATCAGTGGCTGTTAAATGTGTTTTTTATCCATACATAACTAATTGAGACCTGGGACTTAAGGCTGAGGTTGTCATGCACGTTCATGAGCGAGGGAGAAAACAGTGATATTACAGTGGGGGCAGTTGGTTTGTTGCACCTGTTCTTAAAATTTTTGCATCTGGCAGGGCTTCCTAAGGGGAGAAAAACACAGAACTAAACTTTTGGAGGATGTAAAATATCATTATTGACATTTAAAGAATTGCATTAATCAACCTCAGCTTTGATCTTGGTCAAGAAATTTTGTGAGAGATCCCCTCTGATTATTCTGCCTTTCACAAAACAACAGGAGGCCCTTTTTGGAGGCATCTTCCTTAGAGTGTGACAGAGGATACTTCCTTGCATTTGTTGCTCCAAGTCACTGCTGTTTGTCCAAATTACACCTTCCTGTACTCCTTCCATTTTGCTGATGCTGCCCGGCATTAAATTGCTGGGTGCTTGACACAAGTCTCATCTTCCTGCCACGAACTCCATGTAGGTGAGCTCCTTTCATACACCACTTTTTCGGGGTCCTGCTTATTGCCAGAGGATGACTCACACCCCAGAGGTGGCACAGGGCCACCATGGAGCTGGGTGAGTGAGCCTGATGGGGGATGAGTAGCACACACTGTGTGTAATTCTGCTGCAGTGCAGGTGCTTACAAAGGGAGTTTCACCAAAGAGAGACCAGGACTTAATGCTAAACAGGTTCCTGGTGCTGACTTGGTGCTTTGTGCACAAATGGCAACTTACAGCATGTGCAGCACCAACAGAACAATTTAAGAGATGAAAACAGGCCTGAGGAGGAGATTGAGGTGTTGCAGGTTTGGAAAGACGTGAAAGCAAGTCTTCCTTCTCATTTTGTGAAGTGACCCATGGACTTTGGGTCTTAAGCAGCTGAAAAATATGAAATAGGTTCAGGCGAATTTGAATTAATGAGCTGCTTGGCAGGAAAGGGGCAAACAGGGGTGTGGGGTACTAACAACTGAGGCTGGTGGTAACTGAATTAAAATGTTCGCTAATAAGATACATGTAGCTAGCATTCATCAAGCACTGTCCAGAAGGGTTAAAAGCTGAAATTAAGGGATCATGACTATCAACAACAAAATAAGAAAACATATCCTAAAGTGTGGTTTTGTGAGTAGGCAGAACTGGTGGGTTCACTGGGAAGGAAATGCATCAGGTTAACAAGAATGTGACTGAATATTGCTGTGGGCCCTGGTGAGTGCTCTTTGTTTCACTGTGCTGCTTCAAGAGGCTTTTTCTTGCTGAAAAGGGTGGTGTTGCTAAATGGTATTATGATAACATAATGAGAAATCAGAGCAACTAAGTCTTGACAAGGCATCCGGCTCGAGTTAATTAAAATAGAGAAGTCATACCATGGTGCCAAGGGAAATAGTAAAAGCACAGATGGGGAGATTTGATTGCTTACTGAGGATTACTGCAGGGTCTTAAAAGGACAAAGGGACAATCTGGACAACCTCAAGGCTGGAAGCTTAGAAGCTTAAAAGAGACGTGGGCATGTGAAATGCAGAGAAAATAATTTTAAGCACCACTACTGGTGTGAAACTGTGAAGGGAAAGGCAAACTTTTGGGTTAACCCAACCTTTTTGTAATTATGGGAGTTGATCCTGTGAAAAAGGGTGCCTGTGCACAGTCTTGGCTCATCATAATAAATGTAATCCTGCTCGTACTGTAGCAGTGCCAAGCCCAGGTCAGATCTGATTAACAAAAAGTTATCCTGAGACAAACTGTTCCCAATCTAAGCCAGTCTTTTCATCCTTTTCAGAGTTTCAAGGTAGATGTGGTTCCAAGTGCAGCTCAGCACACCAGGGGAGGTGCCAGTCCCAGCCCTGCTCTGGTCTGGAGGGGGGAACAGTGTGCGTGGCAGGCGGTGAGGTGACAGTGGCTTTTCTGTGCTGCTCACAGCAGCCATAATCCCCTCCTGTGCCATCCCCACAAGAGATCATAGTGCAGAAATGTGAGTAGATCAGATGGAGGTGTTCTGCATGCTCTGTCTGGCCTGAGAGCCCAGAGCACACTGAATTAGATGGCCATAATCTCTCCTTCTCTGCACATCCTCTCGTGTTTGGCTTAATTCCTGCATAAATTCCAAGGCACTGTTACACAGCCCTCTTGCATTTGTTGCTGTTTGCAGTGGGACTGCGTGGAGATGCAGGAGGCCTGGGCTGGTCAGCTCCTGGGACAGGACTGGACAGAAAAACCCTTCCCTCCACCACCCCCTCCACCCAAAAAATACCTAGCACCCAACCAAGTAAAAGATCAGAGCAGGCTTGGTATTTCCCTGAGAAGAGGAAAGGGATTATCTGGAGGCAGAAAAAGGAAATTCCAGAGTAGATTAAAATGGAGAAAAATTTCCAGACTAGAAGAGGTCCTCTGAAAAATAAATAAGGTGCATTAGTATAGGAAAATGTTTCTTCCCACTGTTCAGCTGACTGGATGCTGCTTAACCCCTGGATGGCTCTGTCAGGTTAGAGATCCTCTGGTGCCTACACAAGGAGCACAGGCTGCTTGTTCCTGAGGCTACTGTATTAATTGGAAACAAAACCAGTAAATTACTTAGTAGTTCAGAGCAGCTTTTGTCGAGGCCCTTGCTGAAATCAGTGCATATCCAATTATGCATAAATTATCAGAGAAGCTGGTCATTTATAGCATGATAAAGCCAGAAAGGACAGCATAAAGGTTGAATAGGAGGAGCTGACCCTCTTCCAGCTCATTTACAAAAGCAAATACCTTTTTATAATTCTGTATCCCTGCAGACACCCTGTGAGGCTCCAAGGACCCCATTTTGAGTCTGACAAAGAGGGAGTTAACCCACTGCAAGCTGTTCCCCAGCAGGCTGAAAGGCTTTGCTTGGTGGGGGGAAAAGTCCCCAAACTGGTGTTTATTGATGGCTAATCATCAGACAGACTTCCCTCTATTTTGGGAACAGGAAGAGTGTGCCTGGAATCTTGCCAGCGAACAGCTTGGGGTGTAGCCTCAAGGGTCCTTACCTTCCTCTGGTCTGTCCTTACGTGCCGTTTCTCACCCTTCAGGGCTAAGGTCACTGCTTCTGTAATGTTTTTAGCAGAGTGTCAAGGTGAGACATTGGCTGTGAAACCAAATGTAGACCACGTGGCAGGCAGCTCCTGTGTCAGCCCAGGCAGGCAGCAGGGGTTCAAGAACACTTGGCTTTTGTGACAAGCCTGTACTCCCCCCACAGTGAACACAGACTGAAAAGTCAGGCTTGTTCAGCCTGGAGAAGAGGAGGCTCCGGGGAGACCTTACAGCACATCCCAGTGCCTAAAGGAGCTACAAGAGAGATGGATTTTGGACAAGGGTATGCAGGACATGGCCCTGAGCAATCTGGTGTAGTGGAAAGTATCCCTGCCCACGGCGGGGGGTTTGGAACAAGATGGTCTCTAAGGCAACCTAAAGAATTCTTCCATTCTGTGACACTGGTGGTGCAGATTTGAGGCTATGGGAGCAGGAGGGCTTCCCCTTGCACTGACTCCTCAGCTTCTCAGGCTGCCAACAGCACAAACAGCCTTAGATGTGTGTTTGTTTTGACTAAAAGTGAGGATTAGTGGTGCATTTTAGAAACTGACTCACAGAGGGTGTTGACAGCTGCTGAAGAGGTTCACAAATAGTCTAGGAGACTTTCAGGACAGATAGCTGGGGATGAAAAGTGACACTGTGCTTCTCATTTTCACCAGCACTTCAAACCTCCAATAGCAGGCAGGAGAGAGAAATAAGCAGAGAAACAGTTCTAGCTCAGAAACTGATGCAGAAGGGATTGGCAGGAAATGAAGAGACTCGAGTGGCAGGGGTCGAGGTGGTGTCCTGGGGGATGGCACACGTAATTCCACAGCTGCTGTGCTAGAGCTGTGGCTGGCACTGATGTAACAGCACTGGTTTGAATAGAGCTCAGGCAAGATCCAAAATAACAGAATATTGTGGGCTTCCCAGGAAAACAAGGTGTTTGAAAGGGGAAGGGGTCATGGGACAGCTGGTGTTGGGGTAATCACCAGAACATCCCCAGTGCTTCCAGGAATGGGAACTGTGGAGTGTGTGCGCCTGAACTGCCCCAGAGCATTGCTGAGGGAGTTGGGTGAGAGATCAGGGCTGTTCTGATCTGGTTCATCTCACAGCTTGTTAAAATGGCTCAGTTTAAAGGGGTTGCTAATTCATTGAAGTTTTCTTCCTGTATATGTTGTCTTGAAGCTTTTGTGATCTCTAGTAGTTTTGTGCATATTTATATTCCTCTTAGTTGCTATCCATTGTGCTGGGCTGGCACTGAAACATTCTCTTTGGGGCAAGACACTGCTGCTTTGTGGGAGGAAAAAGCAGCTCAATTAAAAGGACCTAGAAATTCCTGAGAAAATGCTGAGAACAGGTTAGAAAAATATTTTGTTTTCTAATCATCTTGTTAGCTGTAAACATAATGAACTTCTACAGGACAGGCATTTGCCTGTGGATAGCTGAGCTATCTCAGAGGTATTTTGGAGCTGTTGTTGGGTCTGGGTGCTGCTGAGGACAATAATAAGGGAAAGGAGAGGATGTATTTGTTCTGGTGCTTCTCATGCACATCCTTTAATGAGCTGGAATTTGGACTGGGGAAAAAAGAAACAAATAATTAAGCTAGAAATAAAATTAACTTGGCAAATAAAATTAACTTAGGCAGCTTGCTGGCTGCCTTCAGCAGTGTTCTCTCCGTGCCTCGGTCTCTTCCAGTTGTGAGCTGTAGCTCTGCTAGTTTGGTGAGAAGTTCTGAACACACCAGGGGGTGATGTGCCCTCTGCCTTGTGCCTGTGGAGGTCACCAGGAGAGTAAGACTGATTTGGGCTTACATAACCCAAACAATGGTAAAGTAACATCTTGTCCCCCCAGAAAAAACTCTCTCTTTTCTTTACAATTTCGGAGCATTTGTGTTCGTATTCCCACCCTAACACTGTTTTTGTGCCATGAAGTCCGAGTCTCCGGTGTGGGGGAGCAGGGAATTGGTATGGAAATGAGTGGGAGCAGTACAAAGCGCTGTTAGAGGGACAAGGCAGAGTGAGGCCTCCTGTGGAGAAAATCTAGTTTTTAAGCACCTGTGCTGAATAAGTAACAAAGGAGCTGCCGGGGAGGAACAAGAGAGCTGGTGAATGGCACCGTGTCTGCGGCCCACAGCATGTTCCTGCTTGGCTAATAGGAGATTGTGACTCTTATTCAGCACATGCTGGCAGTTAATCCCTGTGCCATATGGCAGCTGTGCCTGGCACCTGCTCCATCAGTGTGAGATAAGGTCAGTGTCTCCCTGTGGGCAGCGTTATTGCAGACAATCAATGTTGCTTCAGCGTCTTTGCCACCTGGGAACCGCTGCCCATCCTAAGGACAGCACTGGGAACTGGGAAGGAGCATCTTAACTCTGGCAGGGAGGCTCCTTCCTCTCCAGGATGGTGCTGTGCCTTGTGCTACTCCATGCCATGTACAGATTGTGTGCGTTCATTCACAGCCTGTCATCAAAAGGCACAGATAGGAGAAGATAATGTGTATTTTCTTTCACGCTGTGTCTGTTTCGACTCCACATCTAGAGTGTTTCCTTCCCTCTGGATTCCTCTATTATCTTTGCCCCCCAGGTTGTGCAGGGTTTGCCATCCCTTCCCAGCTGTCAGGAAGGAACTGTGACAGTGCACAGCTGGGGCTGGAGTCCTCCTATCTGCGGCATCACCATTAAATTCCCTCTCTGTCTGTCTGTATATGCTAACCTGTCTCTTCCATCTCTGTTTTGGTATCTCATTTTAACTTGCACTTTGCACTCTCCAGACATCTCTCTGCCTTCTCAGCAAATCGTCCTTCAAGGCAGTATCATGCTAGACCTCTCCTGTACTGCCTGGCTTTTTACAGGAGACAAAATGTGTTAAAACAGGCACATGGCCAGGTTACTTCTGCTTTTGTCTGCCAGCAGCAGCCCTTCCGAGGTGATACTGGAGATCACTGCAGGTGAGACAGGACAGAGATGTGGAACTTTTGGTGCCAGCAACCACCAGAAAGACAGAGAGCCTGAGAGGGAATGGTATTCTAAGAGGTTGGGGGGGTGTGTGTAGCTCCCCCATTCGAGAAGCTTTCTCTCATGAGAAGGAGCTTTTCTCCCTGTCTTAAAGGAGGAGTCAAAAAGCCACCAATTCAGATGTATATTTCTAGTTCTGCCCATGACTCTGTGTGATACTGAATATGGGTTTAATCTCTTCTGATAGATACTAAATTCTTAGATAAGAGTGATAGGTCATTGTTCTTGATCTAAGGGCCTTAGATTTCTGCAGGTTTCTCCTGTTAGCACCAGTGTTGTACAGCGTTCAAAATTTAAGCAAGGTTTCTCCTTACAAATGCAACTGCCTCAGGAAAGAGGATAATATTTTAAAATTAGGCCTTATTTAGTAGGCTGTTCATCCTGTTTCACAAATGCACTGTTTTGAAAAGTAGGTAGGCAGGAGAGATCATTAAATCTAAGAAACTGTCCAGGAGGGCTTCTCTTGGTGCCCCATGAGTCTGTCCATAAATGACCATGGAAAGCAGTAGTTTGCTATAAATCCCTGGTCACATCTGTAGTTTGTCACCAGAAAACATGTCAGTGGATCAACCGGGTAGGTCCTTTCAGCTCACAAGAATCACTGAGGAGGAAAAGGTGCCTTGATTTGCCTTGCCAGGCTGAGTGAACAAAGATGGGTGAGTTCTGCTGGCTGCAGATCACAGCAATCAGGGACACACAGTGCCCTGCAGGAAAGCAGGTATTGTCTGGGACTTACAGTGGTACTTCTCTAAGCTTTTGTTGAAATATTTGTCAAATATCCCAAAATTCTGTTCTTCTGACATCCATCCTAGTTCTTAATATTGCACCTTCCAGGCGGATTTGGCACAAACTTTGCCTTGGCTTTGTGAACACCATGAGTTGATGGTATTTGGAATTAGAAAAAGTGGTACAGGGATTTAATGCCGAGTCCTCCCAGTCTCTCCCAATGTCCTCCCTTTTGTTTGGGAGCCTCATCAAAATGTTTTCAAACAAGTGCTCTCTAATCCTTGTTTTCTTTTGTGTCAGGTTTCCTTTTCAAGCATTGTAATCTGAGCTTAGTTTTCACACCCATCTCTTTACTTCCTTAACTTCAGTAATTGCCATGCCCCATTTGTGAACTTTGTACAGTCACAAGAGCAGTGTGTGTGTGTGTCTTATCTACAGCAAATAACAAGGGAGGGCTGAACAATCCTTCTGAACCCATGTGGGGACAGATAGCTGAGGCATGGACAAGTTGCACCTCTCCCCTGTGGCTTGCAGAAAGAAGGGAATCTTACAGGTTTAAAAAAAAAGTTGTGTTTTAATTGACTTCCTATGAAAAGGAGAAGGAAAAGGGAAGGCTCAACCAGAAAAACAGCACAGTTAAACTGCTCTGACTACTTTTTTCACTGACAGCAGCAGCTCATTTCCCCAGAGTGAGAAGATGGATACAGGCAGGAAGTCTGGTTCTCCCTGCCCTGCTGGGAGGAGCTGGTTTGCTCCTGAGCACTTGGCTATTCCTGGCTGGGGGAGCTTCACCAGCAAGGGAGGTGCTTTCTGAACCTGGATAAGGCTGGAAGGGGGGGCATTCATGGAGGGAAGCTGAAGAAACTGTAACAGCACATGAAGGCTCCTGAGGCCAGAGCTTTGTTACTAAACATACCTGGGAATATCCCTGTGAAACAAAATTCCAGTTGAAATGTCGATTTATTGGACCCAACTGGCTCATCCAAAACACGGTTCAAGGATCTGTGGTGGACACCAAGGAAGCCTTTTTACCCTGCTCGTGGACTCCTGGCCAGGCAGCCCAGGGTCTGGGGCAGACCCACAGCACGGATCAGTTTGTAGGCTGGGACCTGGGGGAGGCAACCACGTCAAAGACTCCGTGGTCACACTGAGATGGAGAGGTGACGCTTCAGGGAGCCCCAGGGGTGAATGTGAGGGTGCAGTGCAGTCACACACTTCCTCTGAGTATCCCCTTCTGACACGGTCTCTTGGGATGGAGGGCTGGGGAAATCTTAGGTTGCTTCCCTTTCTTACTTGGTGCTTGTTGACTTGTTCAGTTGGTCAGGCTAAACGCTTTGTGAGGTGGGAAACTTCCCTCTGTGTGGACACAGATAATTCCACACCAAGTACTGTACAACAGTAATATTTCTAACCTTTCCTGCTCAGTTTGGCAATACCTGTTTATAGTCAGTAGCAGAATATAATGTAGTGCAGCCTTTGCTGGATTTACAGTGTGGCTGAATGCATTCTTTCTGAGACCTCCCAGACTCATCAGATAAGATAACTAAGCTATCAGCAGGATGTTTATTGAAGCAGAAATGAGTAAAGTAATTAATAGTGAGTGGTTCAGTTTGAAAATCAATACAGACAGTATTGAGCCAGAAGAGGGGCTGCTAATACTGTATGTCTGCATCAGCAAGATACGTAAAAAGTGTGTCCATATAAATTTACCAGGAAGCATTTTAAAAAATCAATAAGCCAGGCATTAAGGCCAGGTTTACAGGAAATTGCAGGAGAATCACTCAGGTTGGCACCAGAAAATATCGAACGCTGAGATGCAATGGCAAGGGGCTCTCTAAGTTCAGAATCCTCAGGAGTGATCTTCAGAGCTGCCAGCCCCTTGCAAATGGCCCAGATGTGGAAATGCCTCCTAGGGTCAAGAAAATGAAAGGAGACAACAACCAGATATTTTCGGAGCCACCTATTTCTGGGTTTATTTCAGTGTACCAAGACACCAACTTGTCACATTTTTAAATCTACCAGAACTGTACTGAACATTTATAAGCCCCTGTGGAAATCTGAGGGAGTGGCTTTGGCTGGACCTGCCCAGATCTGCTTGGGTTCAACTGTCTTCCAGTAATTTGCTGTTGTCCATTTTTGTCGAACTAAAGCCTTCCTGTGTTCCTTTCAGGAGGAGCACAGTTAAGGTTGAGGGAACCTGTAGTCACTCATCTAGAATGGGATGAGCTTTAAAGTCCCTTCCCACCCAAACCATTCTATGGTTTATTTTTCTAACAGCCAAGGGTGTGCAGCTGAGATGACAATGAACTCTTGTTTCCTCACATTGAATCCTAACCCGATGGTGGAAAATACAGTGGTGATTTAAATAGAAATGAGAGAATCCTGCCCACTGACAGGATATCCTTGGAGTGCCATGAGCTGGGAGGTGGCAAATACTTCTACCATTAACAGAGATCTGAAATTACAGTTGGAGGTGATTTGCATACTTGAGTTTTCATCATTTCCCTTCCATTTTGCAATAATAGTATAACTCAACAGTTCTGAGAGCTTCTGTCTAGTTAAGGTATTGTGTTATCATCATCAGTGATAGATGCAGGGCATGGCCCTGAAGCATCAATAGCATCAATATTGCTCACATACTTTTCAGTGGATGTAGGACCGAGTGAGCAAAAATAGTCACCTTCTGTTTTGCTTACCCCAGGCACCATAGCAACTGAAATGCTGTGCTTAAAATCATGGTTGGTTTCTCCTCCTGTCCCTTTGTTCCATATGGTGCAGCCTGTCAACTGCCTTAACACCCAGTTCTGTGGGTGCCAACTATCAGCCTGTAAAGAAGCAAAACATGCACAAGATTTGATGACTGATGCTGAGTTCCACGAGCTGTCTGCTTTGTTGCTCGGCATGCCCTGAGGCAGCGTGTCCATGGCACAGCACAGCTTTCTGTGTGGTGAGCTGTGCCCTGACCCCCATGGAGGGAAGAGACTGCATTGCCATGTGCTGCTAGTGCTGGGCAGATAATGAATACAATAATGCCAAGTTGAGTGAGGAGCCGCTTATTTCAAAATAATAAAAAAAAAGCTTTTCTTCTGATCAGGCCATGCCTGGAGGAACTTGAAGAGTTCCTTCTCTGCAGTCCAGATCCCGATCCCTCACAATTCTCTCGTTGCACTGCCAGCTCTGATCCTGAGATCTGATATTAAAGACAAGCAGCAGTGTCCTGGCCAGCAAGCCAGGAAGTGGTCAATGGAAAGCCCAAGTCTGCTGTCGGGTGTGCTGGTACATTACAGTACATTCTCAGATTGTCTGTAAGTCTGCAATAGATGAGAGCTCAGTATTTGTACACCATGCATGAAAAAAGGCAGGGGAAGGCTTATTATGCATGAATAACATGGTTTGATTCACTGAAGCAAAAATGGTTTTCATCTACAAATAAGGTAATTTCATTCACTAGAGCCATTGTGCTACAGTTTTACAACAGGATTGAGAGCCTTTTTATTGATCTTCAAATCAATTGTGTTGTTGCATACAAATTGGTGCAAAACCATCCAGTCACATTTATGGCTCTCCTGCATCACTACATGTGAAATGTTGGTCTGTATCATTGCATATTTGTTTAATCAAGCCAATATTGGAGTGATAATGTGATGGGAACAAACTCAAATTACTGAACGTGATCAACTCATTCATTTCTGTTCGAAGAGCTAGCTGAGGGATTTAGTCTTTTTTAAACCACCCAGAGATTCATTCTCTTTTCTAAACATTAGATTTTGCAGAAAGAAAATAAAATCTCTACTTTAGGCCAAACCATCTTTTGACACCACAGAACTCACTTGCAACTTTCATCTTTCTGTCCTTGAGAAGAGCTGGTAGGATTGACTACAGAGATCACTTTGCTTCCATGGGTTTTTTGCAACCTTTTCTTCATTTGCCTTTCTAAGGACTCAATGTAGAAGATCCATCTTGCTTTCTTCAAGTCAGGCAATCATCCCTAAATCCTATGGAAATGGACGTCCCTGGCTGTGCCTCAGTAAGGAGGTCGAACGCAACTGTGCGCCGCCTCAGGGAGATAGAATTCAACAGTTCCTCAGGTTTGGATGATACTACTTTGTACTTCCTGCTGGAGGAATTGTCTCTCACCCCATCAGGCACAAACATGAAGATGTTTTTAATCTCTCCAGTCATCTGCCTCATGGCAGGTGCCTTCATCATTCCTACCATCTTATTTGTGATCTTCTCTCGGTTTAACATCCGTCAGGAAACAAGGTACATGCTGCTGGGAAACGCTCTGCTCTCTGATCTGATCTACCTGTTGTTCTACACCCTGTCAGCTGCTCTTAATGCAGCACATCTACATCTCCCAAAGGAAGCTTGTGTGCTCCTGCTGTTTCTGCTGGCAGTGGCTTACTGCGGAGGACTGTTCACAGCTGCTGCCATAGTCTTGGACACATACGTAGCTATTTTGTTTCCTTTGCGCTACGTCACTATTTTGCCTCCTTCTCGAACTAAGAAAATCATAGTTTTACTATGGATGTGTTCTGGAGCTTTCCCTGCCCTTTTTTTCTTGGTGCTATGGAGCACCCACGCCTTTGTGCCCTGTGTCCTGGAAATGTGCTCGGTTCCAGTAATCCTGATATTAACTCTGAACGGGACTGACGCTCTGAAACTCTGCTTCTGGCTTTCTACCACAGTTATCTTTCTCTGCCTGTCTGTAATATTTTGTTGCTATGCTATTCTGTATTTTAAAACCAAACATTCGGGTATATGGGAGAGCATCTGCTCCAGAGCCAGTGTAACATTCTTAATGCACAACACTGTGTTGTTTTTTTACTTCTTTCCACTCTTGGCCCTTTTTGTAGAATCATTCTTGTGTGTTAATGTTATCATCAGACTGCAGACAGGAATCTTGGTCTCCCTGACAGTCTGCAATGTCCTGATGATTATTCCTAAAGTTTTGTTCCCTTTTCTGTATGGGCTTCGATACAGAGAGATCTCAGCCTCTCTCAGATCCATTGTCAGGAGGAAGCAGCTTCGCATGGTGTCACCTGCTCCACCACCATCCTGAGCAAAGGCAGAGCACAGTCACAGCAGAGGAGGTGTCCTCACCCTGTTATCGTGCAAGACTGATGTAACTCACTCAGCTTCTGAAGAAGCGGAGAAGAAGTGATCATCCCATGGTCGAGAGGACATGGGTTGACCACTCTGCCTCCTTGGTGCCAAAAGGCAACAGATCTTTCATTATGTCATGGCTGAGAATACAGAAAATGCTACCCTGGATGAAGTTACAAGCTTTCTTCCGACGTGAAAGGCAGAACCTTTGGGAGGAGATATTGAATCAAGATCATTTTCACCCACCTGTTGCAAATGCCTTTCTGGAAAAGAAGAAAATGAAAAGTTTTGCGAAGCAGAGAGGGTAACCACAGGTCCCTTGACAGCAGCACCTACAGCAGAGGATCCTTAGCTAAACGTGCTGTGAACAGAACAACTATTTCTTTCATGCACAGTGTATTCTTGCAAGGTTGGTAGCCAATGTCCTATTCTTTGAAACATGAACTGAGAGGTGCCTCTGGAAACTGCTGCACCCAGTGAAAGGCTGTGCCTCAGCTTGTGCAGTGTGCGGGTGTATTTGCTTCCTTATGGATTCTGTCTGGCAATTGCAAAACACTGGAGTCTTCTAAAATCTCTGTCTGACAGGAGTCACCTTTGATCAGTGTCTGCTGGGCAGCCCAGCACATGGCAGTGCCAGGGGTTGCAGGGATGGACGGGCTGCTCGGGGAGGGAGGCTGAGCCGGAGGCAGCGGATGGCGTTCCCTCATTCCCTGGTGTTCCCTCATTCCCTGCCCGCAGGGTGCTGTCCTGCTGTGCCGGTGCCTGAGGAGCCGGGCGGGCTGTGGGGAGCCTGGAGCAGCCCAGAGCACTGACCCCTGCTGAGGCTGCACTGAGGGGACCTGGCCAAGGCTGAGGCTGCAGCAGGGGCAGCAGGGCAGGAGCAGTGAGGTGCCAGGCTGGGCACAGGTGTACCCACAGCGTGGCTCCGGCAGGGTCCGGGGCGAGCGACTGAGCAGGAACACCACATCTGATCCTGCCTGAGGCATCTCCCAGCTCTGTCTCACAAAAATCCTCTCCAGCAGCCTGATCCCAGGTTACAGCTGCACCGTGTCACAGCTGCTGCTGGGTACCTGCCACCAAAGCCTTAGAAAGGCCAGGAGGAGAGGCTGCAGAGCCAGCTGTGCATCAGGGACAAGATCTTGGAAGAGCCTTTTAGGTTTTCCAGATCAGCCCCTTACGTGTAGAGGACAAGTGAAACACATTTCTGACTTTAAAGAAACCAAAATTTCATTACATATAAACGTCAGTGTGGGAAATTTAAGTTGCTGTTCTGTTCCTCGGACTTGATAAAAGAGCTCTGTGCTCCTAAATATATTACTTTTAGAATTTGTTAGATTTTATGTAAAAACACACTGGGCTTAAAAGAAAAGGTCCTTGATTTCACTGTGCAGTATTTTCCTTATGTGCAGTCTCTCTTCACCTTCTGTTTGCTTAAAGTTTTACACAGAAAGTGCTGAATGTGGCTTTAGGCTATTTCAACTCATCTGAAGAATTCCACTAAGTGTGAGCCAGGAGAAGATCGGTGTCTGGTTGCATGGAATGTTTTTGGCAATGGAGCCAGTTTGAGCAGTTCCTGCTGATCTTCTCCCGTCATTTCCAAACTGCTTGTTACTCTCCTCACATTGCGGTGTCTGCTCTCTCCTGTTTGCTGATGCAACCGCTTCTTGGATTGCAGGTTAAAAATATCCCTGCAAAGAGAACTGGTGTTGTTTTTATTTTAACTGAGATTATCCCAGTGATCTGTTTTATAGGATGTTCTGCAAACAGCTGCATCAGCACAACTGAGGGGGTAACAAATTCCAGTACAGAGATGGGGGGATGAGCAGGAACATTGTAGAGAGGCTTTGCTGCTAAGGGACACTTCTTGTGTAAGAAGCATCTCTAAGGCAAAGTTGTTGCAAGTGAGTAAACTGTAATATTGCATATTTGCTTTAACCATGGTCCTGTGCTTCTCAATCCTCTTCAATAAAAGGATCTAGAAGTCACTTTTTACTGGATTCTTTTATTTTTCTCCAAGATGAATGTACCATAGACATTTGCCACAGAAACTGTATTTGTATAAAGACTTCACATTCAGTCTGTAACAGGGATCTTCCATAACCCTAGGAAAGATGGGGGAAATGGCTGCATACTAAATCAGGTGCTTTCTGCTAAATCCCTTTGGCATGTGGAAGGATCAAGAATGGAAGAGCTGCTTGTAAATGCCCAGGCTGCTCATATCCTGGGCCAATTTTTATGCCAGTGCCCATTCACAGCAAACAATGCTGTTAACTTAGGGTTGGTTTTGTCCATGCAAAGTCATTTCAAGTTTTCCTATATTAGAAATTTTCATGATAAGGAGTGAAGATAAATAACTGTGTAGATAATATAAGGTAAGGTAATTCTATACAGGGCCATAAGTGACTTTTCATAGCTGCAGGTTAATAGTGCTTGATCTTCCTGCCAATTATGAAGTTAATCTCCTGGACAGGATTCTGTTACCAATTCTGTAGCTCTTTCTTACATACACATCCCCTGGATATATTAAGATACAGCTGGAAGTTTGGTAAAATAAAGGACACTGAAAGAGCAAGTGAACCAGGGATTGTGTCAAGTTTATGTATATATGAATTCTGCCCACAGTGGTATCACAAGAACCAGGCAAACAAAACATTGCTTTGTGGAAATGACCCTCTAAGAAAGATCACTGCAAGCTGATATTTTATTCATCCATGTTAAAGTGTTTTAACATTAGATAGGTAAATTTATCTTAAGTGACTGCTTGTAAACAACTTCTTCCCAGGGAATATTATTGTGCTGTTTGGTACAAAAGCAGCATATTACAGAGTGTGTACAGGAAACACACCATTGCCCTGAATCATTTGCCTTCAGGGATTTCCCCAATTTATCTGAATAGGACCAAAGGACTCCTCAGGGCAGCATAACAAGCACAAGGTTCCTCTAACGCTTTTCATACACATCTTGAGTTTTGTCTCAAAGATTGTTAGGCTTCTGTGTTTTCCAGACCCTCGTGGCTGTAGTGATCACCAGCCTTGTAAGGATGTCTCCTCATAAGCTCTGGAAATTCAAACTGAGCCTATTTGCCAGAGCCCAGCAATCGACCTCTCCCCGGTCACGTAAGTGAACTTCTTGGATGTCACCATGCCAGCCCAGCATTTTAATTTAAAGTGAAATGGAGAGCAGTTGGCTTTAACATGTGATTTGGCAGCTGGGGGCAGTAATCCTTTAATGAATTGCAATACCATGAATCACTAGAAGTATTCTAATTTATAACCTAAATATATTCCTGCTCAGTTTTTCCCCTCTTTTCTTGTGCCAACACTGTCACTACGTTTAGCACTGCTCTCCTCCCTCTCTCGGTTGGATTTGCAGCGCAGTTTGCAGCCTGTAACCTACAGACTGAAGGGAGTCAGACCTGCATTCCAGGGGCTGGGGCTGTGCCATACAACACTGGAGACATCATTACATCAGAGATAGGCCTGTGCCTCCAGGGAGATCAGTTTCAGTGTCAGGAGATATGGAGGAGCTCCAGGCAGGTAAACAAGCACTCAGCTTTGGATTTGGGGTACAGTTCATTGCAGCGATTTCAGTAACCGTTCAGTAAAACTAATTAACCTCCCGCGGTTCTGGTAATTAATATTAGAGTGTCTGCTTCTGCTCCATCACTTGGCTGTGTCATTTTCCAAGGGAAGTTTAATACAGTAATAGGGCAGAAGGGAGGTGGCATTTGCCTGGTTGCACTGGGGGCAGCCCTGAGAGCCCCGGGGCTGTGTCCCAGCCCTGCGGAACAGCACCAGCTTCCCCGGGACAGGTCCAGCTGCTCCCGCGGGGAGAGGCTGCTCCTTGCTTCATTAATCGCTGTTTGTACACGCAGATACTGTGTGTTCTTTGGACAGAAACCGTGATTGTGGCCATTCCCCGCCGGAGGAGGTTATGCATGACAGATGAGAGAGAGCCCCTGATAGGAAAAGGAAATTAAAAGTTTCCCTGAAACTTGATTTCTGTTGCCTTCTGTTTCCATCCCCACCTCACTGCTGGTAACTGAGGGTCCAGCACTGCTTGTTCTTGCCATTTTTTCAGAAGGCTTGTGATTTTTGGCGTCTGCACGGAACTAGTGATGCTAAAGTTTTTTGTTTTTCGATATGCTTTGAGTCCTTCAGATTGCAACACAAATCCAAAAAGTACAAAGAGCAGGGGGGCAAATAAACACAACTCTTCATGCACTGCTATTAAAACGTCAGAATTTTTGAGCAACTCGTGAGTTAGGAGAGGGAAAGGAGCCAAGCTGTGGTTGTGCTGTCTCGTGTTTGTCAGTGAGAGATGTTTTGGCTCGTGCTTGCCCAAGGTCTGCAGAAGTGGCTGGGAAACCACCACAGAAGAGGCAAGAGGCTGTTTTCTGCTTCTGATATGAAAAGTTAAGAATTTATTTATTTTGACAACTCTTTTCTAACTCAGTGGTTTGTTTTTCTCCAGAGAAAAAAAAAATACAAGTTTTGCTACGGACATGAAAATCATCCATTGGTTCCTGAGGGCTACTGATTTTTAGGATGATTCCCAGTAGGAAGAACTAGTCAGTCTCATCAGCTGCTATCATTAGTTTTACCAAAGGGAAAGGGGACCCATTCATCCACCTTCTCTGTCCCTCTAGACCAGCCAGTGCTGTTAACCAAGTCAAAGGTGGTAACTGTTCTTCACAAAAACTTTTGGAAAAAAATACCCTTTTTAGAGGGTTTTTCTTTATGCCTTCTGAAAAGCAGAGTGGGATGGGAAAGTGTGGGCCAGCATGGAAGTGTAAGAAGTACTCACCCTACAGAACGATAGGAATGTCAAGAGGGAAGGGGAGCAATTAAAAAGTAGTTGAAAAGGGAAGGACTGTAGGAAAATCAGTGAAAGAAATGGGAGGAATAGTCTGGAATTATAGAAGTACGTTCAGAGCATGGGGCAAATTGCAGAATATACAGGATTTCTTGCAGTCTTTCTGAAGGAAGAACAGTAGAGATCTTTTGTAGGGCTGCCACCTGCCCCATGGGCTGTGTCTGCCCTGTTCAGCCTGCACCGGGTCTGCAGGCCCTGCTGTGCCACTGAGCACTCTGGCGTTACTGTGCTGAAATTCAGGAACCCACGTTTTTTTCTTAGCCCAACATGACAGAAATATTATTTTTAATACTGTAAAAGGCAAAGGAGACATTACAAAAAGGGAGGGAGAGGGGCTAGAAGGAGTCACTGCTCTCTGCTTAGAGAGATTTGTTTTGCTCAGTGTTTTCTGTCTTGATTTAATAGTGGGTTGGCTCTTTCCAGCAACTAGGCAGGGGGGGAGGGACGGAATATGTTCCCAGTCTTTGGCCAAGAGTGTCCCAGGGCGTCCCGGGCATGACCTCCTCAATGTTTGTTTTTCTTTCCCTATAATGACCCAGATGCTGGGACTGGAGGCTCGGGCCCTCCTGGCCTGTTGAACATTTGCCCCTTCCGCTACTGCACGTGATGGTCTCGGGAATCAGGCTGGGAACAGTACCTGGAACTGTTTTTGTCTCCAGCGGATTGTTCTGTCCGATTGCATTCCAGGAAACCAAAACCCGTGAGAAAAAATCCCGGGAGCGCACTGCCACCCAGTGGGGATGGAGGCAGGGATGGGCTCCGGACTCTTCTTGTGTTCAGCAATGGGGAGAGGAAAAGGCCTTTCAGGCAGAACAGTGACCAAGTCCCAGAGCACAAGAAAAGGGAAACCAGGTTTTGGTCTGCTTTATTAGAAAACAGCTACGGTGAATGTTCAGTAGAACCAGATTAGCGTTCGTTTACATTTGCAACCTGTGCAGTCTCTATTTTGGGAATGACAGCAAGGTTTGCAAACTGAGGAGGATTTTTTTTTTGGTCACCCAGAACTGAAAAGCCACTGAAGTATCTTCAAGCAAACAAACAAACAAGCAAACAAACAAACAAACACACAAACCGGTTCAAACTTAATCTAAGCAGCCAATCACTGGAAGAAAAGCACAGTTTTAGAGGAAACAATGTTTCACCATAGGGACAAATCTTTCATTCCAAAAAGCATCTTCTCTTTTACACTACGTGCAGCAAACCCAACTTAACACAATAAATAGTTGAAGAAACACTGGGACCAGGCTGAGCCAGTTCAAGCACATTTCAGGGTAGATAGAGCTGGGAAGTAAATTTCCCACCTACACGTCTCATTTCTTCACCTGATTGGAGGTATCGTGTCGGCAGGAATAAACTACAGCTGGTCCCTGTTTTTTCTGTGGGGGGAAGGAATTAAGATAATTTAAGGATGTACTGTACAGAGGAAATGCAAGGGCTGAGCATATATACAGACACTCCCCAGAGGGCCTGTGGAGGTGTTTCCCCCCACTGCTCCCTGCAGCTAAAAGCCATCCTCACTGCAGTCTGTGCCACGGAGCCACCGGGTTTCTTTGCAGTTCTCCTGCGGTCAGACAGAAACTGCCCCGGGCACAATCTTACGGATGTGTGTGTAAGACTTCCTGAGGGTAACACTGCCGTGGTGAGACACCCCCCGGGGCAGGACACACTCTTCTGTCAGCTTCTGAGTTTCAGGGTCCCAGCAGAGCACTGTTGCAATGACTTCGTTCTTTTCATCTCGGCCCCCGGTGATAAACAGCTTGTTGTTGCAAGGAGAAATCCCACAACTGGCTCTCTCGTGGGTGAACTGAGTCACCAGGCACCATGTGTCTTCCTGGGGGCTGTAGGAGTACAGGGCTTTCATTGCTCCACCTGCAGAGGAAATGGATATTTGCACTAGCCATTCCTGTAAGGGATTTTAATTAAACCATCCACTTGAACGGGGCTCTGTTTCTGGAATTCCTGAGAATGATTTCTGCCCCAAAGCCAAGAAAAAACAAGGTCACAGGATACTTTATTGTTTTGAAAGCCTGATCCACAGAAGGCCACTTATTGTTCATAAGGCTGTGGATTTTAAGGTCAGAACAAACTGCTGTGATCATTCAGTGTGACCACAGTGCATTCAGAAACAGACTTTTCTCAGACCTGGGGCTTCAGCTAAGGACACAGCTTCAGAAAAGTACAATCTTGTTTAAAAAGCTTAGACTATGAAGGACCAGGTGTGGTAAGCCATCACTATGAGAAATGGGTACAGGAGTTTTTCACTGACTCCTCTTAAATTCAGTGTCCATCTGTCCATCAATATTCCTACCTCGAGGTTTTTTTCCTTGTTTAGGGGTTTGTCAGACTGATCCAGTAATCTTCTTATGGGTTTGTTAAACAGAGTGACCTTCAGTTTCTCTATGTTTCCCAAATTCTTGAAAGTTTTTGTGCTTCCTTTTCAATTTTGCAGGGTCCTTTTCTCTCAAAGAAATGATCAATACCTTAATTCTCCAGAAAGACTGTGGAAATATATTCCCTCCTGAGACTACCAACACTGAAATGGTTCTTATTCTGAAATTTGTAGGGACTGGATGTGTCTTCTGTAATAGCTGTATAGCATTACAAAATTGGTAAGTTGGAAAGGACTTCTGGAGATCATCCAGTCCAAATTCCCTGCCAAGGAAGGGTCACCTGGAGCAGGTGACACAGGAACACAGCCAAGGTGGGTTTGGAATGTTTGCAGAGAGGGAGACTCCACGACCTCCCTGGGCAGCTGTTCCGGTGTTCTGCCACCCTCCATGGAAAGAAGTCCTTCCTCATGTAGAGGTACAACTTGTTGTGTTTTAGTTTATAGCCACTGCTCCCTGTTTTGTTGCTGGGCACCACTGAAAAGAAGCCTTGAAGACAAAATGAGCATTGATCTATTATAGTTACAAAAAATGCTGGGTCTGACAATGCTAGTCCAGTATTTGAGGGGTGATCAAGTCATCGTGAGGTGACTTAAAAAAGTTTTGTTTCCCACTTGAAGTAGACTGAAAACATGTTGTTAGTGATAGTGATTCATCTGGCGGTAACTCATCGATCTGGGTAATTTGATTGCTTTGGATGCAGTAACCAAATGCTCTTTTATCTCTTAAACTTCAGGTGGGGCTGATTTCTATCTGATTGAACTATATTTAGTTCTCAGATAGGTAAACAATGGGTTTACTGGTGGATGTCCCTGTCTTTGAGGGGCTGAGCGAATGTAACTGGAATATCGTGTCTGTTTCTATCAGGAGTTGTATCAGCCAGCCCATAAGACATGTGCCTTCTCTCTCTGTCATTCTAGGCAAACAGGGTGAGGCCAATCCCTGTGCTGAGGAAAAACATGAGGTATTTATGTACATAAAAGGTGTAGGTGTGTATGTATATATCTGTGTATATATATATATATATGCAGATTATAAATCTCCCTTCAGAGCACCATTTGTTATTTGGTGACTACTCCAGCTCTGTGCCAGCCCTCAGAACTATGTTGATCATACTGCAAGTGAGAAACTTCCTGCACCAAGGCTGAGAGAAGGAGGGGGATCTTTTCAGAGCTCCTGTTTGGGAAACAAATGTTCCGCTTTCCTTCTTTTGGATTTTCCAGCACCATCTGGAGATGTGTGCAGATATCATAGTTCAGCTCACCACCATCAAACTCTTGTTCTTCCATCTTTGCATCCAATTTGGCAACTGACTGAATTAACCCTGAGTGCAGTCTAGTGAGGAGTTCTGGGTCTTTGGGTATCAGTGGCTCTGCTCCCACGACTTGCTTCCAGTACTCTTATCTCTGCATAAATCCTGCCTGCAGTGGGCTGTGTAATGCTGCTAGAGAGGAGAGGGGGCACAATGTAGCCATGAAATGCTGCCCTTGCTACTGTGAACACACCTCTGGATGGCTTTAAGCTGTCTCTGGGCTAGCTCCAGCTTTCCAAGATACCTGCCACCGCCTAGCAGGCGTTTTGACCTGGTGACTCTTTCCTCCTGTCTGTGAAGATGCTGGATTCCCATCCCTCGCTAAGCTCAATGGGAAGAGCCACCTGACTACTTGGTTATACTCCACAGAGTTTCCGGGTAAAGCTAACAGACAGAAGGGAGCCCTGCTGTGTCTGGACCAGGAGAGCCATTGGTGCTTCACTTACCCACCACATAAATGTGGTCACGGAAGCTGGCGGCGTTGATGCACTTGGCTTCCACCGGCATCGGCGCCCTCAGGCTCCACGTGTTGGTGGCAGGGTCGTAGCACTGGGTCTTGTCCGTCGCCAGCTTCCCGTTAGGCCCTCCCCCGATCACATAGAGCCTCTTCTTGTAGCTTGCTGCTGCAAAGGAGCTCACGTTGACCACGAGGGGAGCGGCCTGGGGACCATAAACATCATTAGTAACCATCTGAAGGAGTCAGGGTGTCGTCTGTGGGGTGTGAGCCTGTGGAATTTGAAGTCAGACATCCCTTTCATGATATCCCTGGGTTCAGAAGATGATGTTTTCAGGGGTAAGGTAGAAGCATTCAACTTTTTTTTAAGACCCTTAAAAAAATATACTCAGTTCAAATGCTGAAATTAAAATTACACAGTCCACAGTTGAAAAGCCAGGAGATCAGAAAAGTCAGAAATGCCCCAGATCTCCTTCACATACTTAAGTGCACTGAAAAAAAATATGAAATTTGTTCATACTGATCTTTCTGCTTGCAGCTGTGATTGTTGGATTCCTCCACATTGCTCTGTGTAATCTAGAAACTGGGGTTTGTATCTGCCGTTATAATGCCTAGTTTCATTACTGTCATGGATTAATTAGCTGCCTAATTCTCTCCTCTCATTGCTTGAAGTACAGTTGAAAGAACTGGGTTTTTTCCTGTTGACCTTGAGACGTGTGCTTTCATCTTAAATGCACCATATATAATGCACAGATTGATATACACATTTTATATACATGATGTAACAGAGACTGGTTTTCAGCCTGTGTTCTGGTTCATATGTACTATACTCATGCTCACTGATTTATGGACTACTAGCTTTAAAAGCCAACAAAGAAAAGAAAAGTTAGGCATTAGATTCTCACAGGCAACAACTGACCAGTGATCTAGGGATTTTTACTTTCTGAAGGATATGCATTTCTACTGAAAAAAATATTTAGGGTTTTTACAGACCAGAAATACTTAAAAGAATTGTACAAGGTCATTTCTGTGATTCCAAACCCAAGCATTTTCTGATTAAAATGTTCCAACTGAGTAAAATGTTATGTGATGCAGCATCTTACCTCTGACCAGCAGTTATGGAAGGGATCATAAGCTTCCATGCTGTTGATTCTCTGCATGCCATCAAAGCCGCCAATGGCATACACTTTGCCACCCAGCACTGCCATTTTATGCCTCCACCGCCCAATATTTAGATACTCAATTTGTATCCATTTGTTGATGGAGGCGTTGTATTTCCAGACATCATGCTTTGTTTCTTTGCCACCTGCAGTGTACATGACACATGTAAATATGATAGAATAGCTTGCACTTACTCAAAATCTCCAACATTTTTAATTTAAATATGTTCTCCCACAACAGAAAGTAAGTAATTTTTACTTATTATTAACTTCTTAATTACCTACACCAGTGACCTGGCCTGTCATAGCAGAAGAAAACTTCTGAATTTAGTTTACTTAATGGTAAAGGAAACTGTGAATAATTTCCACAGTCAGATGTTCAGTTAAGGTAAATCACTGTTCCTCACTTTACCAGACCACAACCACTTTCATTTCAGAACCAAGTGCACAACCAACCACACGGGGTGTGGTGATAGGCAGGAGATTTCTATCCACCACCAGGGCTTTGCAGCAAAGGGACGAATAAACAAACATGATTTGCACAAGATAAGGGAGGATGTTGCAGCTGGTTGTGCCAAATCCCTCAAAGACAGGCCAGTTTGTGCTGGGTGGATCCAGCCAGCTTCACGGTTTGCATCCTAAAGTAAAAGACCTGACTCTGAACTCCTACCAACACTAGACCTGCATGACCTGTTGGAAGTTTTGCTGTTCAACTATAAGACCATATGGCTGGGATCTCATTTTTGTATCTCTCCTTCTGGTCTCTTTCTCTACAGACTTGGATTTGCTTCATATTTATAGCTCAGAGATCAGAACTGGACCCTGCAAACTCATTCTAGAGCTGACTTGCAAGCGAATGTTTCCTCATGCTAAAGCAGAGAGCAGAGTTTTAAACAAGCACTTTTGTTTGCCTACAGTTTCTGGTGTAACTGTAATACAAACGGATCTAGTTAAGCCTGAAACCACATTTACAGACTGAGCAGCTTATTCCATCATCTGCAACCTGATTAAACATTTGCTTCACTGGTGAATATACTGAAAAGAGAATTCATATTCTATTGAGAAAGTGTCTGCCTTCATTGGTATTCTGTACTGCAGCCAGATCACTGCAAACTGATGGAGCCAATCTCTGGGCCAAATAGCAGATTGAATGGGAGATAATTAGCATGCTAGAAAGAGTCGTTTGTAATGCTTTTGTCTCAGTATTTTTCACATGTATGTGTTGAATTTTATTTGCACTCAAATAGCTGAAGTGGCCGAGGGGCCTGAATGCAGCATTCATGGGTACAATGGGGCTGAGGGACTGCAGGTGTTCCCCTTACTCTCCCTAGAAATTTCCCTTTGCCTTGTGCTCTTGCACAGGCTGAAACTCTGGTAGGACCCTGAGCTGCACCAGTGAGTGAATTTACTGTACATCAGGGGACTGGGAGAGTTTTGAGAGAACTGGAGGTTTATTTTGTTTCTTTTCTGTCTCTAGAAAACAGTTCTTTCTAATTTGAGGAGAAATTGTAACTAAATTAGTAGAAGTAACAGAATGGTGAATGATAATTCATGTCATTTTTAGTCATGCTACAAATGTAGAATTTCAGGTCATCCAGCTAAAGTATTTAAACTGTTTGGGGGAAATCAGGATCTTGTGGAAAGGAATGTCCTATTGTTCAGATGCTAAAAGGGCAGGGAAGATTCCAGACCGTACCAAGACACCAAGGGAAATGAGCACATGGGAGGGGAGATCAAGTTAGGAAAGATGCAAGTGAAGTTAGAGAAGAAGCAAGTTACAGGAGGTAAAAGAAAACAAGGGTAGAAGGATATGCAGGAGGGGCCAGATGGGAAGGGCAAAAAGGAGGAAGACAAAGAGGGAATGGAGAGAGAGAGTCAAAGATACGAAATTAAGCAGAGCAGGAGGAAAGAGAACTTGTGACGATAGAAGCAAAGGGAAAGGCAGCTTAGACTCCCCACAGCAGGGAATATATTAGCCTGGCCTGGAGGGAGCCTGGATAGATTGTAAAGAAAAGCAAAGATACACTGGAAAAGATGTCAGGAATAAAAGGATGCAAAAAGCATGTAACCTTTGAAAAGAGGAAATGGTAGGAGATTAAAGGCAAATGGAGAAGAGACCTCTCAACTCAAGGGCATGGAAGTGTGAGGGATGTTCCCTAGTTGGGATGTTTGACTTAGGTTTCTCTCTATAGCTAACCTTTAACAGAGGGACTGATCCTAGAATAAAAAGAAATTCTCTATAGTGGGCTGAAAGGAAAAACCTCTTTTATTTGTAACTAGGGAAGGAATAATCTAATTAGTATCCCTGGATAAAAAATTAATAAACTTTAAATTGGAATGAAGTATCAAAAATTTGTGGATTCCTAAAAGAAGGAATGTGATGGAAGGCTGTGGACCACTATTCATACTTAAGCAAAGCATTCAGATGTTGGCCCTCCCTCCTCCATTTTACTCTTCCATTTTAAGGGATTGTAGAATTCAGTGATTGATTTTGCAGGAAGAAAGGTATCCTACCCTTGGAGGCCCTGCTCTGTGACATGACAGTGATGAAAAGCATGCTGTCACTTTTCCTCTGGATAGCAGAACAAGATCATCAGGCTTGTTTTTGACAAGCCATCAAAACCAGCTGTCAAACTGACTAGCAAGCTTGAGTTTAACATTTTTGATTGTCAAAGTAGGATCTCTGTAGCTCCAGGATCAAACCTCTGTGTGGAGCTCAGCTGTATTGGTGGGGGAAGTTAAATAGGGCTTTGCTTATGCATGTGGAGCTGCAAATGGACACATCACAGAGGATGCTGGAGCAATTCTTCTTCATTTTATGTTTGGTAAACTGTTCCCCAGAGCCCTTGTGTGACCACGGTCACTGAGAGGTCAGGGTCACTGAGTGTGTAGGGTGCTGCTTTACCAGTACCCATGCATATAGATTAATATTGCTTAAAAAGGAATCCTGTGCTAAAATCAGAGCTAGGCAGTGTCCTCACACGTTCAGTGCTCTCTGGAGCCTGTTCAAAGCCAAAGCATTTGGAATACCTGTAGTGCTTAATTATCCTAAAGCTGCCTCGAGCATGGTCTCCATAAAAGCTTGAAATAATTGTGAGAACCCTCTGCTCCCCTCTTGCACTCCCAGTGTCTTGTTCCTTACCCGATATGTAGACTTCATTTTTTAGGGTAATACATGCAAACTCCACCCATTTCTTATTCTCATTCTCCGGCTCCTGCTCTGTGATTGGTAATTTTGCCACTTCCAGGCGGCTTCGCCTCAAAGGATCCAGGCAAGTCACTTCTGCTACAAACTTCTCATCTTTTGTACAGCCCCCTATGATCATAAACACCTCAGACTGGAATTCGTGCATCCTGGGCTTGGTCCTTTCTGTAATAATCTAAACACAAGTGAGACAGAGTGAGTACACAGGGCAGTTACACCTACAATTACAGAAAGGTCTCGTGACCTTTTTTCTGATTACCTCTTCTGCAAATCACAACAAGTTTACATCAGCTCAGCCAATTATCCAGTGCCTTCTAAGTCGAAGTCCTGGAAAGCATCCTAGAAGCTTTCCATAGAAGTTGCCATACCCTTCTTTCAGCATATCCTTCTTTCAGCAGGATTTTTCCAGCTCTGGACTTAGTTGCTCTTGCCTATCGACCAGGATCCTTTCAGATCCTTTTGGGAATTCCCAGGGTGGCACCAACAGGTATGAACGTGAGCAGTGGTGCCAAGGCTGGGTACATGGCTGGCAGCTGAAAAGGACAGGTTTTATTTACCTTGATAGAGTGAGGGCAAGGTAGGAGGGCCCCAAGGTTTGTGTGTGCCCTGGGGAGCTTGGAGAGAGTGAGGCTGCAGTCAGTGCTGCCAGAAAATAA
Organism: Empidonax traillii; assembly: GCF_003031625.1. Taxonomy (NCBI): domain Eukaryota; kingdom Metazoa; phylum Chordata; class Aves; order Passeriformes; family Tyrannidae; genus Empidonax; species Empidonax traillii. The sequence goes on along the minus strand of NW_020955593.1, from coordinate 781,059 downwards.
GTGCTCGCGTTATTTGTCCTGAAGAGCTATGTTAGAGTGTCAAAGCAATGACAGTTCTCAGCTGTGGAGGGGGTTTTTTTAATTATTTGTTTCTTTGTGTATAAGCTTTCATTTCAAGCCAAAATTAGAAGATTTACTTAAAACCAGCACCAGGCTCTGAAACATGGTTAGCTCTAATTTAATGCCTGCCAGCTCAGTTTGTTGACCAGCCCTTTGTTTCAGGGGCACTGGAAAAAGTCACTTCCCAGGTAGATGTTCACCAGGAGCAAAGAATGCAGGAGGTGCTTGGAAACTTGTGTTCTTCTTGGAGGAAATAATGGCAAGCAAAACTTACAGGTTAAATGCTGTGCCTGGAGGCAGCTTGCTTAAAGTTTTACTTCTCATTCTACTTTCAACATGCTTCTATAAATTGGCGTAATTTATCTACATAAAAAAATATTATTTACACAGATGTGAATCTTGCCTTTTGACTATGTTTAGAGAATTATTAGGTACATTTTTTTAAAACCTCTGTCCCAGAACTTGCCAGGTTTCAGGGCTCTGTTCTAACCTGTCTGCCACCATGGCCAGGCACCAGCCAGCCTGGGGGAGGGCAGCTGGCAGCGCTGCCTCTGACGGCTGGCCCTTTGAAGATGAGTGCAATGAGTGTTCAGCCCGGGGCAACATTCTCTTTATCTATCCCATGTGGACCTGACAGCACTGCTGAGTGGGACAAGGCTTCCTCAAGGAGTTCCCCCCAGACTGGCTGGCACTGCCCCAGGTCACCGTGTACTGTCTTACACAGTCACTGGCACAAAAAGCACTTGGTTTCTCCCCCCACGCCAGTGACACATCCACTGTTACTGATGGGTCCACAACGTGCTCCTGGGGCCTCCTGCCCTCCTCTGACTCTCTGACTGAGGAGGCATACACATTTCTTCACACACTCACATACTTTGCTCCTGTTGTGAAATCCGACCTTTTGGTTGCCCTCCTCTCTACCGCATGTTCTGGCAAGGAAATGTGACTGATACCTAACTTTGCAAAGAGGACAGGCAATTGAAGAACTGGAGATCCACCACAGCCTGCCTTGAGCAGGCAGGACAGGGCTCAACTGGATGTCAGGATGAACCTGTGTCTTTGGGTGCAGGGAGCTCTGCAAATGCCACATAGGCAGACCTCTCCTCTGGAAGAGACTGTCTTCTTCACAGGAGATTGTCTCTTTAGGAAACATTTTCTCCCATAAATTACAGGTGGACATGTTACATATTCACATTTGAAAGAATCACTACAGATTGCGGCACAGTTTAGTGGGAAAATTATTCTTCTTTTCTTAGGCTTGAAGCAACAGTTGAGAGGGTGAGGTGCTAGGAGTAACTAGGGAAGTCATCTGGGGTCTTTGTTTAGCTGAGCAAGACTATGTATGAAGGGTCGAGCTCAGATGTTCATAAACAAGAAGATGTAAACTGTTTTAAAACAACCCTCCAAAAGCTTCTAAACTCTCTAAGCCAGCAGGATGAATTGTGAGGCCCATCTTGACTCTTCAGTAGCACCAGTTAGTGAAACTTCAGTGCAAGTACCTTTTTCTGCCCCATGGTACTGATCCTTTCAGCGGGATTTCTGAGCTGAACCACAAGACACTTAGAAAGAGTGGCCAACACCTTCCTGTTTTACTCACCTCATTGCCTGACAGGTGGTACATTCTTGCTTCCTGGAGCAAAGGAAAGACATCTGGGCACTGTCTAATGAGCTGATCGGCTTCAACAGTCTCTACGAAGTACCAAGGGTCCAGCAGGGGCAGCCGGACGTTCTCCAGCACGTACGGCAGGAGGGAAAACCTTTCTGACTCCTTGTAGCGCACCCAGTTCATCACAGTCTCAAACACCTGCGCCTCCTCTGTGACATACAGGTCGTCGCTCTTGAGCGTGCTGCACAGGATGTCGGCCGGCAGCTCCAGGAACTCCTCGTAGTTCAGGACCTGGGTGAAGTTCTGGATTATGTAGTTCTGCACTTGTTGTTTCAGGCTGTGCAGGGAGTGGGCATCAGCCAGCCTTAGGATGCCAACGCAGTTCTCCGGCTGGAGGGCCTCGGTGAGGAAACTGGCACAAGCATCCACCATGCGAAGGAACTGGGGGCAGAAAAAGCATGTTTAAGCCCAGAGTGGTTACTGTCTGGCTGTATCACAGGAAAGCTATGGAGTTCAGGGCTGGATCCCAACCACCCATGCTCTCTATACAGAGAAGAGCTGAGAGAGACAAGAATTAGGCCATGTGAGGCCAGGCATCTCCCAGAGTGTCTGCAGTCTGAAATGAGAATGTCTTCCTCTGTTTTTTCTCCCTCTGCATCCTTATTGCTCCTTTTTCCTCTTGCAGGGTGCAGAGGACCTGTGACAGTCATGATTTTTATTTGTTTCACAAGGGGGTTTTCTAATGTTCCCTTTCTCTCCAGGAGATCTAAAAGCACTGGAAATCCTGGAGTTACAAAGCACAGATAAGATCCCCAGGCTTCCAGTGTCCTTCCCCTGCTTTATCAGCCCAGACCAACTAGAACGGAGTCTGCTTGTGGAGTGCAGGTGGCTCCACTGTCTGCATTTATGTTCCCACCATCAAAACTCTGAATGTGTCTGAGGTCTTGTGAGAGTGGTGGAAAATGAGTGCTGAGGTCTGGGAGGTTTGGACCAGAGTGCTGCCTCCAAAGAGGGCATGGGCAGCTGCCCTGAACTGGGATCAGAGGCAGGAAGAGATTGGCCATCAGCAGATCTTTGAGTTGTGTTGTGGTTTTGCCAGGGTTGTCTGGCCAGAGTCTTCTTGGGGGCAGCCCTTTGGAAGTTCTAGTGAACTTTGTTTTTCTTATCATCACCACTGGCTGAGAAAATACGATGTGCATTTTATACAGAGTGTGTTTAATGGAAGAACTGGTTGTGTTTGCATTCAGTGGGGCAGCACAACCACTCTCATGAATTTCCTTGGCACACTAACCCCACCTGAGGGTCCCAAATGTGCAGATCCTGGGCCACAGATATCTGTGGGTCATTTGCCACGAACTGTGATCTGAGCTAGATTGCTGGCTGTTAATCAGGAATTGGGAAATAGTTTTGGGTAGAACTGATAAGTTACAGTCCTTCATCCTGAGTTTTCCATCACCTCTGTGATATCAGATATGGATACAGCATCAGGACTTTGTGCTGGTTTTGTCAGTGAACAGTGCAAACAGCAAATACAGAAAGATGGGTCAGAGCTGATGCTGTGTGTTGCCATCTGTGCTTTTTGGGTCTTCTTTCCACCCAGTGTCAGCAAGCAAACTATTTTAACTCGTTCTGTCTCACGGGGGAAAATTGCACAAGAGTAATTTAAGGACAAAGAGGAAGCGAAACATTTTTGAGCACTGTAGTATGTAGATTTGTTTCAGTAATTAGAGTAGAATCTTCCAGACCTGTCTGTGTCGTGTTGACACATTTAGACTGTTTATCAGAGCTGAGCGATCGCAGACGCCGTGTACAGTCTGCCTGGTTCCTGTTTTACATTTAGATGTGGTCAAGAGTTTGGAGAAATGCAACTGACTGATGAGCAGGGGTATGAGAGGTCTCAGAACGTGTTGCTGCTGTTGTGATATAAATATGCTGGTGGCACGCGGTGGCACCGCGGTGGAGCTCGGTGAGCCCTCGGTGCCTGCCACGCTCACCTTGCCCATTCTCTGGCCTAGCACAAGGCAAGCACTTTGAACTCGCCAGTGCCCTTCCCTGAGGATCTGCCACCAGGTAATCCTCAGGCCTGAGGCAGGTTAAGCATTAGCCCTATTAAGCTTATTAGGCGTAAGCATTAAAGGTTGTTGGTAATGAGACACAAAGAAAACAAACCTAGGATTTGCCAAGGTCACTCAACAAGTCATCCACAACTCTGGGAATAGACCCCAAAACAATGTTCTCACCAGCCCAGAGCAAACCACTGTAGAGTGCTCTAATTATTTATACACGGCTCGTTAAGAGTCATGCCCAGGAGGTGACACCAGAGGGTTTTCTCCTGGGAGGAGCACACTGGTCCAACGGCCATCAGGCCCCACTAACCACACTGGGGAGCTGCTTGTGGCCAGGCAAATGCAGAACTGTGAGGTGTGGGTGTGAGAAACAGCCACGCTGAGGACTTAACCAGGGAGGTTGGGCTGCTTGGGAGCATGTCAAGGCAGGACTTTCTGTGGCTGCTGCTCCTCATCTCTATGCTGCACTGTCTCCCTACCACTCTCTTCATTTAAAGACAAAATTCCCCCCAAAACTCCCCCAAAACTTGCTGGGCATACGTCAGTCAGTCCCAGGAGAGCAGATGACTCAGGAGAGCACCAGAAGGAAGACATCTTAAAGCCTCTGCTTCGTCTGCTCTGATTAGTCTGGCAAAGCTCTAAATTTTCTTCTTGCCCTCTGCGAGTACCCCTCCTAATGCCACCCCAGGCACTTGAAAATCCCTCTTCCCTGGGAACAGTTTCTTCAATAAGTGAGTCTTTCTCCTAATACCCATTTGAATCCAGGTTCTTACTTGCTAGAGACATCCCATATGTTTACTTGGCCTCTACTTGGCCTTCTCTCTGCATAATAGAATTTATTCTCCCCATTTAAGTCCTCGCTTGTCCCAGCTTTGATTCAATGGTCCAGTGTAAGCAGTGCCAGCAGCCCTGCCTTCTGTAGAACCCCTAGAAAGGGAAGGGAACGGTGGCTAAAAGGACTCTTATTCATAATCCCTCTCTGTATGCAGGACACTTTGGGGTCAGATCCTGCCCCCTGCAGCTGCGGGGCCCCGAACAGCCGCTCTGCTGTGGCTGCAGGGACAGCCCGTCCCAGCTCAGCAGTGACACCTGAGCCACCCAGGCTGGAGGTGCACAGCCACCCTGGCTAACAGCTTTCTGAGCCTGGAGCCCATCTCCCACCTGGAGCTGCCCCCAAGCCCTTCTTTAGCAAGTCGTGCCCCCTGGCCTGGCAGGGCCAGCACTGCACGGTGGCTGTGCTGCTGCTGGCACTGTCCTGGGACAGCCACCCTGACAGGCTGCAGGGTCAGATATTCATAAGGTGTTTTCCTTAGAGTGTCCTGTTCATAGAAAGTGGATTAACAGAGGGATGAGAGGTGCTTTGGGAGTCAGTAAGGCCATCAGGCACTTGAGGCTGGCGGTGCTTCAGCTGTGCCCTGAGGGCAGAGCTGACCTGCTCTGCTTAGATGAGGGAGTTCCAGGACATCCTCCACTCTTCCCTCTGCATGTGGCATTTCCATTACAGTGGGCATCACAGCCCTTGGCAACAATACTGTTTCTTTTTCATCTGCTCAGGAGCTTGCTTCCCTCCCACAACCTCTTTGCTTCCACGACAGCAGCTGATGTGGCCCCTCACCCAAACCCTGCTGAGGGAATGGGGTAACACAGAGGTATCTGGAGGGGAAGGAGGGTTACAGACAGGTCTGAAGGTTGATGTTGAGTTATGGTGGGGGAAGCAGAGCTCTCTGCCATGGCCCTGAGAAGCAACTGAGACCTTGGCCCTACCCAGAGGTGAAAGGATGAGCAGCTCTGCAGGCAGTTGTGGGTGGCAGAGGGTGTTGGGCTGATCCAGGGTGGGCACCAACCTCGCAAGCACAGTGGCTGGGCAGCCACCAGCCCACACAGAGGAGGTGACTACTGAACTCGTGTTGCAACTGTGCTTTGGGTGGAAAAAATTTGTCTGGGTCACTTGAGGGTGAGGCTTAGCTGTTCAGCAGCTCCCTGTTCCAAACCCTTCACCTGCTTCCCCCAGGAGGAAAGCGCACTGCAGCAGGGATATCTGCTCTCCCCAAATAGCCTTCCACCCTTCCTGCTGTCAGCTCTGACTGCATTTGGTCAAAGCTTATTGGAAGGGGGTAAGGGAAGGAATCATTACATAAAGCTTTTTCAAAAATAGTTTCTAGAGAAAAGAGGATTATCTATATTGGAATATCTACATTGAAATATCTGGAACTGTGCAAGTCATTTCTTCTTTGGTTCACTGCCAAGTCTGTGAAATTAAAAACAAGCACTACCACAAGTTGTTGCTAGTCAGATAAAAGCGTTCTATTTGGAATTTGGATTTCTCACGTGTCATTAATTGGAAAGAATTTCCCAAACAAAAATGTGACAATAAATTTCATGAGTAATCTTCTCAGCTGTTGATATACAGAAATGAAACATTTGATTCTTTCAACTCACTCTTTGTTCTTCAGCAAAAATGGCAGAGACAAGCTAGCAGAACACAAGTTCTGCCAGCTTGATTTAGTAGATTACTAAAGATTTAGTAGTTACTAAATCCTTTTTACACAAATGAAAAAACACATTTTCAGCCCAAACCCTCATGTTTATTACATGAGGTTTTAAGGCCTTATAAATCTTGACAACATCCAAGATGATTGCAGAAAGATTTGAGATTGCTGCTTTTAGCTAAACATTCCTGGTTTTCTAAGTTTTTCTATTTTTTTCTCATTTACACTCCTTACTTATGGCACCCTAAGGATTTTATCATTAATCTAACAGGGTTTCATAGTTTTCTTAAAGCACTAGCCTTGTGAATCAAATTTACTCTAAATTTTAATGAAAAGTAGGTAAGAGAAATGAGAAAACAAAAGTTTATGCTTTTGATAGTTTCAGAAGAAAAAAAAATGCAAAAAAAAGAAGAAATTATCTAAGGAAAAAGGGTTCAGAAGAAAACCAAAAACAAGACAGAAAAGTGTCCTGAAAATGAACCAAAAGCAACCATTGAATGCTACCAGTTGGCAGCCTTGGTCTGCTGAAAGCATCAGTGAGTTACTGCACTGTGGGTCCAGGCGACGTTAGAGCTGCACAACCTTTGCCAAGTTACCTTGGGGAGCACTTTGGGATGACTTTCCCTTCTCTCCCCACGGCAAGTACCAGTTCTCATTACCCCAAAGGCCACAGGTTCATTGCACAGAATCCTAGAATCATTTAGGTTGGAAAAGACCTCTAAGATCATCGAGTTCAAACATTAACCCTCCACCAAACGCACCACCAAACCCTGTCCACAAATACCACATCTACACGTCTTTTAAATCCCTCCAGGGATGGTGACTCCACCACTGCCCTGGGCAGCCTGTGCCAGTGCTTGAGAACTCTTTCAGCCAAGAAATTTTTCTTAGCATCCAATCTAAACCTCCCCTGGTGCAACCCAAAATAATATCCTCTTGTTCCATCACTCTTTGCCTGGGAGAAGAGACTGACCCCACCAGGCTACAACCTTCTTTCAGGTACTTGTAGAGAGCGATAAGGTCCCCCCTGAGCCTCCTTTTCTCCAAACTAAACACCCCCCAGCTCCCTCAGCCTCTCCTCAAATGACTTGTGCTCTAGAAGGAAGAGTTGTAGAACTCCAGAGCAAAATTCCCATGTCAGATTCAAGAATCTGAAGTCCATAATGAACCACGATGATTTATGGAGTTGGATGTTTCTTGCCTTCCTTAATGAGAGGACTGGACACACACGCACATTGGCACTGGGCAGGTTCTGTTGGTTACAATTTGCTGGCAATTTGCAGCGTGGGACCAGGGACTGCAATTTGTTAGACATTGCAGGTGATTTACAGGACACGTGAATATGTCGTGGACCACAGGCTGAGTAATACCACTCAAGTCTGGCTTCCCACAAGTCCCAAGTAATGACTAAAAGCCTTTACATCACGAGTTCACCAAGGAGGATGCTAACTTTGGCTGGGCAAGCCTCCATCCCAAGGCAGTGGAGAGGGAGAGGCAAAGTTACCTTCCTGCTCTGGCCAGCCATGCCAGCCACTGCCCACTAACTCTTCTGGGCTGGAGGGTGACCTGAACCTTGGGGAGCACGGAAAGCAGCACGTGGGAACAGCTCTTGGAGACAGAGCCTGGCTCTTGGCCAGTTTGCATGGCACCCAGCACAGCAGCATTCCAGCACATGGCTGGCTGCCACTGCCACTTTTTACCACAGTGAAGTAAATATGAAGCAAAAACCCCATGAAATCAGAGAAGTTTGCAGTGTGTTAAGCAGGGTAAGACGTGGTGTTGCCAGAGCAGCAAGACTGGATCAGTGCATTTGAGTTTTCTGTACCTGAAAGAGGCTGGCGGCCTCCAAGACTTTTTGTACGTTTTGCTTTGTGATGAGCATCTTGCTGGTGTAGGTGTAGTCCAAGAGTATATTCATGGTTTCTGCATCAACTCCTTTAAGTATGATCTTCTCTTCATATTTCTCTCTTAAATCATTGCAGAACATGGCCCTGAAAAGAAAGACATTTATCTTTTACTGCTTCCCAACCAGGATGAGGCATTCTAAAAACATTTGGTTATAAAGATTTCAACACAGAATGCTCTGATTGCTTCATACTTTATGCAATTATTGCATAGAAAACAAGGAAAATCTTTTTGTTGCTTTCATACCTCTGTACTCGTGAGTTTGATAAGGGTTACACACGTGATGGATACAATAGCCCTAGGGCTCCACAGCAGAAAAGGCAGCTGGGACCTTCCTCGTGCCTGGAGTGATGCTGTGGAGCAGTTGGGATGTCTCACCTGCTGGCCTCTTACAGACTCTTTCTGTTCCTAGTACAGGTCCAGCTCATTAAGCCCCTGGCATTTTCCACACTTCATTAACACTTGGATTTTTTCCCAATTAAGAGGCTGACTTTTCCTCTGCTAAATTTTTGAAGCTTCTGGTAGGATTGTAGAGTTGGTACCTCTTGACTAGAGAAGCACTTGAAGAACCATGAATTGGAACTGCTGTTAGCCAGAAAGTGCAGTGATTTCATGCACGCTGATGCCACCTCTTCTTTGATGGATAATCCTGCGTTTGAAAGGTGACAACCACACACACCTTTGGCTCAAGTCAGACTTCATGTGGGAATCAGAAATTCTCCAAGAGCTATTTAAATCCACTTTGCATTGTGGCAGCTGCACAGCAAACACACGTGTCTTCCTCTGCATTTTTAACTCATAGTTTTTTGCTTTTACTTAGGATTATGATCAGCCCCATCTTGTTCACTGCACCCAGAGAATGAGGTGTCACATTGTTTGGAATCTGTCTCAACAGATCAGAATTGTGTGAGGCCACTTGTAACTGTGTTGGTGAAAAACATGTGCAGATCCAAAGTGTAATTAGAAGTGCTCTTTACCCTGCATACCCTTCTTTATTAGTCATGTACAATGTTGACAGGACAGTGCAACCTGGAAATGGCTGGAGGTCCCAACCCAAAGGCCATGCTTTTCTTGTAAAAGCAGTGCCAGAATAAAGCTGTCTGATTGACACATCTGACTGGAACCTAGATGTAAACAGGTTTTATTGCAAAGCAGTTAGGCATGGTGAATGGCAAATGGATGGAAGATACCAGCTGCTACTTGCTATAAGAATTACCTGTTCCTTACCTCAGCAGAAATTTTGTTGCAAGGTCTTAGATATCTCAGTGTATTAAACTGCCTTTTGGATAAAGAGACCTAACATCTGAGCAGGAAACTTGGGCAGAGAAGTTACTTGTCAGAAAAGTTTTTCAGCCAAAATTCTCATTTTCCCTCCACCCGTCTGAGCTCTTTAGAGATCTTCGGTGGACTTCTCTGCCCCATGGTCCAGGTTCTGCTGCCACTGAAAGCAGAGTATTTCTAAGGCATTAAGACAAAATGCTCCTTAACTACAGTGACCACAAGACTGGGATTCACTTTGCTCCTCTCCCTCTGGAAGTGTGGAGTGATGTATGTGGGAAGCGTGTGGGCAGGTGGCCATTTGAAAGCCGCAGTCCTCAGTACCCACTTCTCCCTGGGATGGGGGTTTCAGCACAGAGAGGGAGGTCTGCCCAGAACAGCCGTTCAGTGGCGCGGGATTGACGGGTGCCGGATGCTTCATCTGAGCGAGAAACAGGCCGGTGTAGGGTGCAGGTGCTGTCTGCTCTTCTTCCTTTCATCTCTTAAACCGGTGGTGACTCCAGTCTTGTATTTAACCATCTCTGTCAGGGAGGTGAGAGTCTCACTGCCGTCCCAGCGAGCCGGAAAGTTTGATGGGATCAGTTCAAGATTCCCAGTGCCTGTGCAAGGCTGCTCAGAAACCAGCCTGGGGATTCTGGTGGTGGCTTCACACAGGGATCTGCTCAAAGTGCTGTCACCTCTCTGCATCCTAATCTTTGAAATGGTGCTAGAGCTCCCATCCACTCCCAGTTTCATGGGGTGTGGACTCCTGTAATGTGGCTGCAACCTGCAGATATCACACACCTGAAGCACCCTGCTCTTCCATCAGTACTCCTCTCTAGAATGTGGCAGGACTGAAAAGGGCAGTGCTACACAGGAGAGCTGATCCCATGACCTTCCTTCTGCTAAAATGGAGTGATCCTCATTCCCACACTGACCAGAGGGAACACCCAACACCACTCAGGTTGATCAGGCTGAGCTTCTCTCCTAGGGATTAAAATGCTGCTTTTGAACCTTTCTGTACTTACCCTCAGGAGGCTCTAAATCCTTCAGATGTGGCTACTAATTTCACTGTGTTTCCCCAGTTCTTGTCCCTCTGTAATTCCAAACTACACCTTTGAATCAACATGTACTCTAAGAAATGCACATGAAGTAAGGGTCCAGCACCACATTTAGAAGTCTAAAAATGGATAAATTTAGAAAAAACAGGGAGAATTCTCAACAAAATCAGTGGAGGATTGTAGTTTGTGAAGTGCTTTTTAAGCATCCACCCACACTAGAATGCTTGTGCTTGGAATTAAAAACCTGACTTCAAACAACCACTTTGGATTTTGAGGATGCTCTGGAAAATATTACTTCAACCTCTCCTAGCCCCATTCTCCCATTACCCTTGGTCAGCTCACGTTTCTTTTCTCTTTGTTACCATCATCCAAGCAAATGGAGAGTTAATGCTTTTATGCCTACAGACACAGGACATGTCGCAGGAACTAGTGTATCTACTCTCAAGCAGTGCTGAAGAAAGGTCTAGAGGTTGTCAGCTTGGTTTAACTGTGTCTCAGTCAGCTGCTGGGCATTGCCTGCGCTGTGGCACCTAGTGCTCAGGAAGGGGGTTGTGTAACTTAACTGTTGCAGGGGAATCAAGCCCATGACTCACTGGGTCCCTCTGCTTTGCTCTTGTGCATGGCTGTTAGAGGCTCTGTAATGGCACGGAAAGTACTCACAGGAATAGTGGGATTAAAGAATTCCTTCTTTCTTTGGGCCCGAGCAGCTTCCAGTGAGTTACGGCAAGATGAATGAAGCTCAGTTCCCTGCAGACTTTTGTCCTCTTTTCCCTCTTCACAGTAAACTCAGCTTCCCCTTCCTGAGCCCTCCATTCTCCCTGGTTATCCCTCTGTCACACATTGTATGTCCCTCCCAGGAAGCTCAGCTCTGTGTCTGGCAGCGTGTGCTTTGGCTGGTTGAGGCTCTGTGTGTGTTGGCTGTCCAGGACACTGTGCTCCTTGCCCAGCAGGGCCCCCTGGGCTGCCAGGGCCAGCACCTTTCTTCTCCTTGCTGCAAGTTTCTGTCAAACTTGTGTGAACTTCATTTGTGAGATTTCCATCCTCAGCCAAGTGTGATTGAAACTGTCCCAGAGAGCGTGACAAGAGGCACTGACAGTGATGTAACAAATCTCGACTCTGTGGGAGGCCAGGCCAAACAGAAGCACCCAGGGGGGCAGAGCCCACACATGTGTGCAATTACCTTGGGTTGAGATGACCTCCAGCCAGGTATCCCACTTCGTTCCAAAGGACAGGCTGTAGCTCAGGGCTCGGTGGAAAACCGGCCAATAACTGTTATCATAAAACTATCATTTACCTGTGAAGTCCTTCTGATTGCAGCACTTTTGCTCATAATGGAATTGTGGGTTTTTATCAAAGTACCATTACGATAATTTTGATTTTAATTTGTATATCTGCTCTCCTTTCTGCATCCAGTGCTGGCAAGAAATATTTGAGCATCACCACTTTTAGTTGTACATCCTCTCATACGCAATAAATGTCTTTTCTCTGTAGAAATAATACCTGTTTCCAAATATTCACAGACATAATATCTCTTCTAGATTATAAAAACAGAACTGTTCTTCCAGGCACTACCAGCAAAGCTTACCAGACTCCATTAAAATTAGCTTTCTGCTCATGTCACAAGTGGTCACAGGTTCTTTTTTTCTCGTGTTTCCTCTGTAGCTATTCAGTCATCTGACCACTTTAGCAGTAAAAGAAAGAAAGAAAAAAAATCCCAGCCATGCAAATGTGATTGTTTAAATGAGAATGGAAAATCTGTGTTAAAACCGATACCGAGTTCCTCTGTGTGTCTAAAACTTGTCCTTGCTGGCCAGTTGTCTCAAATAGACTAACTATTGTAGTGAAAGAATGAAAAATTGGTAAAATTGCTTTCAAGGAAATATTTCCCATTGCAATTGGTTTTCAGTAACCCTAGGACAGAGGGAAAATTCCCTCTCTTTCCTCCCTAACAATTTTATGCAATATATATTATTACCCCTCAATGGTAATAAAAAATTAGCAAGTTCCACAAACCCACTCCTATTTCAATAAAAATGCCCTGTGATCTGAATGGATGTTCCTCTTTGCCCAAATCCCAAAAGGACAATACAAGAGGCTAAAGATACTTGGCTAAAACACCCTTTTCTTATCCACTTATCTGCCAACATTCTCCTTTTTTATTTTTGCATGCTGGTATTGGATCTCCAGCAAATCCACAACCTGGCACCTGCCTTACTTAAGTCTCCAAGCTTAAAAAATGAGCTGAAAGATGTAAGGAATTAGAGGCTCCCTGCAAATTTGCAGAGCTTAGCACCCAGTTTACGCTCCTTGGAGAGCTACAGTTCAAGTCTAAGAAGCGAAGTAAGTTTAGTGGGTATGTTTGTGACAAGCCTTACCTGAAATAATTGCTTGCTGCAGCAAGGACCACACGGTGACAGGAGAATTCCCTGCTGTCCACGCACAGGATGACATCCGTCAGGGAATTTTCAAGCCGAAGGTTCTCCAGGCCGTTTTGGAGCACCAGAGAGAGACCTGCATCATCAAACTTGACCTTTTCACTGCTCGAGACTTCCACCAGGTCCCCCATTTTCGTCGAGCACTCATTGTCCAAAGAGATCTCGGGCTCCTCAGAGCTCTTCTCCAGCGTGTCCCCCATTTTCTGGCCAGCCCCGTCTCATTCTGTTGGTGCTTCAATCTAAAAAGGGCTCCCAAGCTTCAGACGAATCACACTGCAGAAGTTGGGCGGATTTCCTGTCCAGAGGTCTCTGCTTATCTATAGCTGTCACACACACATAACAGGAAGCCTTGCACTTTCTCATCCTGTTAACACAAACAAAGGGTGGCTTTTTTTCATTGATTTTCAGGCAGTATCAACGTGTTTAGAAAGGACTTAAGATGCCTCTGCATGTGAGAAGATTACAAGTGACAGGGAAGGCCTGCTTCCCACCCTCACTGTTATCTGGGTCTGCTGGTTGTGGTGATAGGTGCACCATATGCCTAACCGAGTCACTCCTGGTGGGCTGGGCTGCTGAGGGAAAGAGGATAATATTTTAAATTTCTCTTTCCAGGTATGTGATAATTAATCACTGAGCTGGTTTGGGCTTTGTTTCTGGTTTTTGCTAATACGCTCACATATTCAGAAAGCTCTCCAAGTGGCTGTCTCTGTCCCTCACGACGTGTTAGCTGGCAAACACTGGATGGCTTTTCTTTAAGGCTAAATGGGTGTAACTCTGTCCAGGACATGGAGCAGCATCAAAGATCTTGCAGCTGATGGTCTTCAGGCTACACTGCTGGGCACAGGGATGGGGTTCATGCAGCCAGTGCCATGCCAGCAACTCTGACTCCCTAGCTAGTGGAAATCCTAGCTAGGAAGAGCTTGAGGAGGGATGTACCCATGCTCATCCCCACCATCACCGCTGCTGGAGGCAGCCTGAGTCACTGTTACACCTGACTTGCCATCCCCTGGATGGTGGTGGGATCAAGGGCTGTGAACCTGGAGGTGGGGACACTGCAGGGGAGCTCTAGGGGCGACCCTCCAGCATGACAGGAGCTCACAGAGCACAGGGCTGAAGGTTTTGCTTTCAACTAAGAATGAATTGTATCTGCTTGACCATCAACTAGATGAGAAGCCGACCCAAGATGAGTTCATAAACCACACAGACTATTGAAAGTACCAGGGTGAATCCCCTGGCTTGCTCAGGAAGCTCACATGCTGCAGAGTCGATGGCACCCCCCGCCCCCTCCCCCTGAGAGGAATGCAGGGCCAACCTCTAACCTCGGTAGCTTGAGTGCTAACCAACCTTGCCTTCTTTGTGATACTTACTCTAGGAATCCTTGTTTGGCCAATCCACAAGTTCTTATTTTGTGTTTGGTTTCCTCTTCGTCTCCAGCTTGATAGCTGAACACACAGTGTTATGGGAAGCTTGGCTTCCCCCTCTTCTAGAGGGAGGTGAAAGCAGCATTCTGAGAGCCAGGCTGGAAGATGAAGAGGAAGAAAAGCAAAAAAATCTTCCTCCTGCTTTCCTCTACCTCCTCATAGCGGGGTTTCTTCATTTTGTGAAGTCTGTGCAGCCCTTTGGCTTTTTCCTTCCCCAGCTGATGTAAATGTTTTCTGCTGCCTTTTGTGCTAACTTTTGCTAATAGATGCTTCCTTTCTTAAAGCCAGTCCCTTCTTTCCTCCAAGTACTCCTCCAGGAATACAATGAGAAAATGAAGGAAATCCCTCAAAAAGCATACCAGGTGTGCTTTTAAGATCACAATACTTTAACCCTATCCTGGACTAGGTTCTCTTTGTTTATCATCATGACTTTTGACCTTCGGGGGTTCATCTTATCAGGCTTCTCTCTGACGGTGAGAAGCTTTACATTTTCCTTATCTGCTTAAGCGAGAACGCCGAGATTCAGCAGCGATCACTTGATCCCAGTTGCTGAAACTTTAAACAAAGCATTAATAGTTGTGAAAGCTGAAGTAAGATTGTATTGGCTGTGAGTGCTGGGAACGGAAACCCTGCAGCAGTGGGGTTGATAGCTGTGGTGTTGTCAGGGAGCTGCCTAGTCACTCCACCGCAGAAAGGACCTCAGTCACTCAAGCAAGTGTTAGCTGTTAGTGGCAGTGATCACTGCACACAGTCTGTCTCCTTCTGTGCCAATGCCAACTCATATGATATATTTTTAACCCTTAATTTTTGTTTTTTCCTGCCAAGCCCCTCCCCTCCTTTCTTTTCCTGTAGGTCTGTTTTTATATGTCGTGGTTTAACCCCAGCCAGCAGAGAAGTCCCACTCAGCCACTTGTCCACTCCGCCACCAGTGGAATCAGGGGGATAAAAGCTGAAAAACTCATGGATTGAGATAAAGACAATTTAATAGGCAAAGATAAAGACAGTTTAATAGGCAAAGCAAAAGCTCTGCATTCAAGCAAAGCAAATCAAGGAATTAATTCACTGTTTCCCAAGAGCAGGCAGGTGTTCAGACATCTTCAGGACAGCAGGGACCCATCACACATAACAGTGACTTGAGAGGACAAACATCATCACTCCAAACACCCTCCCCTTCCTCCTTCTTCCCCTCACTCTATATCCTGAGCATGATGCCATGTGGTATGGAACATCCCTTTTAGTCAGCTGAGGTCAGCTGTCCTGGCTGTGTCTTCTCCCAAATTCCCATGTACCCCCAGCCTTCATGCTGGTGGGGCAGTACAAGAAGAAGAAAAGGCCTTGGCTCTGTGCAAGCCCTGCTCAGCAGTAAGAAAACATCCTTATATTATCAGCTCCATGTTCAGCACGAATCCAAAACACATCCTGACTGTGAAGAAAATCAACCCTACTCCAGCTGAAAACAGCACATTCCACCCCTAACTCCATAGCATTGACATCATGCCCAGGTCCCATACTATTCAATACAACCTCATTAGCCACCCCCCCTCTTCCCACCCTTTGTCATAATACAGAGATGTATGGACCACCCCTGCACAATTTCAATAAAAATGTCCCTAAATGTCCCCAAAATATCCTTTGAGTTAATTCAGTCTGTGACTTTGGGCTCCATCTGTTCTGGCGGTCACTCGGGACAGGAGAGGTGGTGTGTTGTGTGGAGTTAGTGGGCACCAAAGCCAGCTCAGGCCGGGTTACTGCTGCACTGCAGCTGCTTCTTGTAAGTCTTCTGCTCCATCGGTTTGGGTGATTCCTGTTATAATAACTCCTGTAACATACAACTCAGGTCATGGCTGACAACAATTTAAAGGTGTATCCATTACAATCTCCACCCCTGGTCCTTTTGGGCCAGGTTACAAGGTTTAACATTGCAAGGAACCTCTCCCCTTGTCCCCAGCCTGGCTACAACAAAGGGTTCCTGCTACAGTCTCTCATCAGTACAGCCCACATCATAGTCCTCCATGGGCTGCAGGACACGGCTCCTCCACCACGGTCTGCAGCACAGGCTGCAGGGGAATCTTTGCCTCCCCTCCTCCACAGGGGACCGTTCTCCTTGAACTCCTCTAACATGAGTTCCCCCGTGAGGCCACAGTTCCTGCCAGAAAACCTCCTCCAGCACAGGCTTCTCACAGAGTCCCATCCTCCTTCAGGCATCCACCTGCTCTGGCACAGGGTCCTCCATAGGCTGCAGGTGGATCTCTGCTCCATCTTGGACTCATCCTCAGTTCCTTCAAATTAGTTACCTCTGGAATTCCAGCCTGTCCAGTACAGCAGCCCAGAGACAGCAGGGATACCACGGCTGTCACCAGAGGGTCCCCAGACACAGCGAAGTGAGGTGATCAGCAGCACAGCCAACAGCGACCACCAATGAACACTAGAGCCTGACATGCAATCAGGCAGAGGAGCCTGCTCATTGCCAGCCGAACAGCACTAACAGCTACAAAATTCAGCCTAGCACATCCCAATCAAATCTGTTGTTATCTCGAAACTTCTGTGCCCCAGGTTGGGCTGCCTAGTATTTACAGAGTCCCGTGCTCAGGGATTAATCTGCAAATGTAGTAGCTAGTTTCATTATTTGGACAAGTACCAGGGCAGTGCTGAGGTCGAGGTTGTGTCTTTGCAGGTATAAGGGAACAAACCCAGCAGTCAGGCATCTGCTTGCCTGAAGTGCTCCATCACCCAAGGCTGCAGCAGTAAGGTGTTATTTAATCCTGGGACAAATCCAGATCGTTACCTCACGGTGGCAGCTTCCAAATACATTCTTCTTTTTGGCCTCTTGAGACTTGTTCTGGTTGCACTCTGACTGATTTCAGTGAAGAATTACCTGCTAGCTAAATGAACCACTGAATTTGGTAAGAGCTGAAGGCTTGTCTGCTCATGACTTGTTTGTCTCTTGTCTTTACCTTACACATACTGAACTGACCTATGTCAGCTCTGTACCAGCTTGAGATAACCCTGGAATCACTGGGTAAATGATGTATATCCATCACTTGTGTCACATGGTAAGTTTACAGAGCTCTGTAACATCACAGACTGCTGCTAGTAGCTATGAATCTCTGCACAGTGCAGTTGCTGAGCTGAGTTCAGAGATTGCTTTGCACTGTGCCTTGACCAGTTCCCCAGCGATCATGCTCCATGCTTAAATGTTGATCTGTAGCCAACACCAGCCCATTTTCAACTGTCTGTTCCTGAATCCAGTATCTCATCACTGTGGCATTTCAGCACTGTAAAGTTTGACCATGCCAGATGAATCTGCCCAGATCAGCCAGGAGTCCTGGTTCCCATCTTGGAGAGTGAAAGATTCAGGCAGTCCCAGGAAAAAATCATAGTCTTGGGGCCATGACTCAGAGGAGGCAGAGAAGAAATCCCAGCTGCAATACCTACCAACAGTGGATCAAGAGCAAGGAGCTGAGGCATTCTTTAAACAAAGGCAGAAACATAGAAACCTATTTCTGACAGTTCTTGTTACTTGTTTTGCTTCCCACAGTCCTTGTACTTTAGCCAACTGAGTCCTTATGAACCTAGTGAGTCTGAGAGGGACCAGCTGTGAAACATGGGAGCATGTGGCTGCCTCAGGGAAGAGGCCAGATGAAGACTGGCAGGAGGTTTGCTGACTGAGAAAGAAGATGCTCAGCCCTCCTGGTATCACAATGGGATCTGGAAACCTCCCACTCCAAGAAATAAGCAGGTTGCTGAATGTGTAGATGGCAATGACTTCATATTTCTGACCTGGAAGAAAACTCTCCCATAAGTGTCCTGTCACTGTGGAGCTCCCACAAAGTGCTCCTTGCTGTTTGGCTTCTTCCCCTCGTTCCAGACCATGTCTTGTTGTGTGACTACTGGGGATAGTCCTAAGTATGTGTGATCCATGACCAAGTTGCTGCTGTTGGGTATTCTATCTTATACTTCTTATACTCCAGATAACTTGCAGAGCTGAAGCCACAACATGTTGACAGATCCATGTTTAGACCTCAACATGCTTCCTGATGGCTGTGGGAGGGAGTGTTCTTTTATCTGAGGGGGCCTCTTTAAAGGTCCTGGCCCCCAACTGGGGAAGGACACAACAGCAGAAGAACTGCCTTAGTTTTTGAGTTCTTCAAGTAGAACAACTCTGCCATCACTGCAGAAAAACCTCACAGCACAGAGGACTCCACTGAGGAGCACCAAGAGCCATTTCCTTGGTGTGGGGGCAGAGATGGGAGTGCAGCTGGGCAGCTGGACACACGTATCAGGGCTCATCTTACCACCAGTTATTTCCTAGCACAATGCAAAGTGAGATAGCTCAGGCCTGAGATAATCTTGCCAACCCTGGAAAGTTGCTGGATTTTTGTCTGCCTTTTGAGTACATTGGGATAATGTTCACTAGCTCAAAATAGCATGTTCTTATTTTAACTGGGGGAACAAATGTGATTTTAGATTTTGAAAACACATCCAGGACTTACGGATTGTATTTTCTATAAACTGCAAACTGGAATCTTTGTTTCATCACAGTTTACTTCCTCTTCTGAACCACCATCACCTTCCATTTCAAAAACTACTTCTTGAGCTTCTTCATATCCCTTCCCCCGAGTAGCTGCAGTTGTTCAAATTCAACAAACAACAATGGTTTTTTGAAGTTGGCCTGTCTCTCCCCTCATTCTTGAAAATCACCTCTTATTTTGAGAGTATCACAGTGTTATCCTGCTAGTGCTGTATTTACTACCTTCCTATCCCATGCTCTCAGAGTGGTATTTTAAGTCCCTGGGATGTTTCTAGAAAAACTGCTGCTTCCACGTATTGTTTTCTTTTTGATAGTTTAGCATGGTGCTAACAATCCAGATGAGTGACTCCAAACTGCTTTTACCTTGAGTAAAACAGAGGTCCCAGCTGACCAAGCTGTAAATGCCACATTACTTGGGTTCAGTGTTTGAAGTCTGGTTGTTACCATAATCATATTGCTCCCCTGTGTGCTACTGGCTATAGAGGTCATCCTGATGTGTGGGTGAGCCAGCTGAGCTTGAGAATCTTTGCTCTCCTGCTCCTAAGCCTTTAAGGGAGTGGAGGAAGAAGACTGCTAGTTAAATAAGTGTTTATTCTATTTGAAGAAGCTGAATTGCACTCTGGGGGTGCAGCGTGGTCACTCCCAAAGCATCAGGCAGAACAAGCTGAGACATCACTTAGCACTGTATTTTACGACTTTATATCCCAGGATGAGATGCACCCAACAATGCCACCGGAAGGACTGAAGCCTAGGAATGTAGATGTAGATACAAGACTCATAAGCGATATAAGACTCATAATATATGCATTAGGTGCTGGCCATGGCAATTGAGGATTGCTGTAACAAGCTTTCCCTGTTCAGAGCAGGCTTTTCCTTCTCCCAGGAAGAAGGATGCTCTTTTGTCTACACTTTACTACAGGTTTTTCTTGAGAACAGACAAGTGCTTCCCTTTGCTGTCCTCAAGATAATCAGTCTTTGAAACTAAATAGCAGCAGTTACTTCCATTTCCTGTCATATGTGAACAGGCAAAGAAATTACATTCTTAAAGTTGATTTCTAGTAGGAAAGAAGTGCCCCACTTTCTTTTAATTTAGTCTTGAATTGTTCCCTAAAAGATTTTGCCGGTGTTACAAAAAAAGTTTTGTCATCAGCATCAGATTCCCTCTTGCTTCAGTTTATGTAAGTAACAAGTTGTTCAGGTCACCTGTCTTGTTCTGACTGCTGTGCCACCCATTAGAATTTATGAGCATCTTCTCTGTATTATTAGTTAGTGGTTGTTTATGCACAAATAATTCTTCCTCTAAGTAAATTATACCTTTGATCTCCATAAGTGGACAGCAGGAACTAGGTCCATGCTAGAAGAAGTAGAGGCCTGCAGTCCTCAGTGGTATTTTGATCTCGTATTCTCTGCGCACCTCCACGTCCTGCTGCAGGTGTCCATCGTGCAAGGTAAGACACACAACCTCGGCAAGGAGTAACAGCACTACAGTTCAGACATTTGTTCTACAGCTTGACAAAACCTGACCAACAAAGCAGATCTTGAAACGAAGGAGAGCTGTTCTGCTCGGCAGGAGCTGGGAAATGGAGGAAACTGCCATTTAGAGTGAACTCTGTGGAGGTCTGTGTTTTAGTGCTTGATGTTAATGGGACATTGGTTGAACTGAAAGTTGAGTTCTTGAGTCTATTCATAGAATTTGCTAAGTGGCCCTGCAAAGCACTGGCAGTGTGATCCCAAACCATATGAAACAAACCTAATCTCAGATTGATGTTTAAAGCAATGCTGACTCCTATTTATGATAAGGCTTGTCGGTCTCAGCCAGCTCTGTGCACACATACCTAACTGATGAGTTCACTCTCAGAGCTGTGACCGAATTTTGCTCCAATTTTTCAACTGTGTGAAGCTTAGAAATGCTGGTCCCAGAATCAGCATGGTCTTTCTCATCCTTGTGGTGGGCTTTTGCTAATTTGCAACACAGATTTCCTGCTTGGAAATCTCAACCTCTTACTTGGGAAGACCATAAGAGGAGAGGCCAGTGTGACAATCTGTGTGCCCTGTACCCTCACCACTTGCTGACTATCCTCAGGATGCTTTGTTTTCTTCTCTTCAGGACTGAGTCTATCAGACTAGAAACCCACATGGACCCAAAGCAAATGTTCAAATGAAGCCCAGTCTAAACATGCTGAAGCCAAATGAGGGGGTTTTTTCTCCAGATGGTAACAGGGGAAGGGAGCAGGACCCTTTACAAGAGGGAGCTGACCTTTGGTTTGGTGCACACAGTAGCTCACAGTAGCTCACAGTAGCTCACAGTAGCACATAGTAGCTCACAGAATCAGTCATTTCTTTTGACCACTGTATGATACAGTTTCTGCTGCTGGCTGATGTGGGGTTGGTCATTCACTAGCTTGTTTAACTATCAAAAAAATAGGGATGTCACTGGCAAATATTACTGCTCTTGGAACATGAGTTTATCACTGTAAACTCAGAATTTCTGTAATTAATTCTTTTGTCTCCTATTCTGACATAATGAAGGGCAAAATCAGTTAACTCATTGACAGTTAACTGCTGAAAGTTCAGCCTTGCTTGGTCTGGGGGAAAGAAGCAGAAATCTACATGTTTTCAAAAACTAAATAATAACTGTTGTTCAATGTGCAATTTGACTTAATACACCCCCACACACGTGCTCTCCTGTATAAAGCCGGTACCTACGTCTGTCTGATTTTCAGTTTACTTTTTTCCTTCCACAGCTACTTTGTTTAGCTCACACCTGACCTTTAAACTTGCAGTTTGATGGTGGGAAGAATGGCGAACGCCTGATGAACCTGAACGTTAGTTTAAAAAAAGCTGGTTATAGTTCTCAACTAGTTCCGCATCATTACAGCAGCTGAAGCTTCAGCAAGTTTTAAAATACTGTTAGAAATGGAACTTTTGCAATTTTTCAGCAGGTTGTCCTAATTGTCTCTTTTGCAAGAAATCTAAACTTGCGTGAAACTGATCTTTAGGCAGTGCAGTTAAACGGCTTTCAAGGCAATCAACACCAGTTAGAGAGGAAAGGTTTTTAATCTTAACTCTGTATGAATCATAGAATCACAGAATGGTTTGGGTTGGAAGGGACCTTCAAGACCGTGTTGTTCAAACCCCCCCGCCATGGGCAGGGACACCTTCCCCTGGAATGGTGTGGTGTGAGCCAGGGAGCTTGGGAACGTGGATAAGCCCTACTTCACAGCTTCCAGTTACCTACAGCCTGTGGAGGAACTGAGTTGGCAGATTGTTAGCTAAGTAGCTGAGCAGGTGGGAAAATATTAATCCGAGCAGAGACTATGCTGCAGAAATGTACATCTTGCTAATTATTACCAGTAGCAAAAATTGTTATTGCCCTTTACGTAACTGGTCTATGAATGACCCAAAATTAGAATTGTTACACTTTGTATGCAAATACAGGCATTGCGTGAAGTGCAATGATTTTAAATAGAAAAAGAGGAAGTGCTGAAAAGGTTGTAATATTTCCTGTTGAGGAAGGGAATTATCTGAATGTGCTCTAACTGCCTGTGGATCAAATTTGGAGGTGTTACACTGTTAGGAGCCTGTGCATTAGTTTGTTTTTTAAGCTGATTAGAGTCTTCTTAGTTTAACACAGCCATACCTGACATGACAGAGTCGGAGCAGCAACGGCCAGAAAAGCACAGTGCAGCTTTCCAGCCCCAGCCCTGCTCCTCCCCTGCAATGTAGGCCAGACAGAACATGTGCCGGGCTCTGCTCTCCGCAGGCTCCCGGGCAGCCAAGGCTCCATCCCACTGCTCAGGCTGGTCCCTGGTCAGTCTCCAGCACTGGGAAGGCACCCTGTGGGTAGGCACCTGAGCACGGCCCAAAGCTCCTCAGCTGGACACACCAGGACTCGGGCATGCCGTGGTGTCTCTTCAGCAGGGAGTGAGGGGTCAGTGCCGGCTGTGACACGCTGCCCGTGAGCTGTGGTTTTCCTGGGACAGGAGCGTGCAGGGAAGCTCCGGGAGCACGGGCAAGATGTCCTTCCAGGAGCTGTCGGGCTGCAGTTCTGTCGCAGCGCTGACACACCCGGAGAGCCCCGAGCGCCGCTGTGCCGGCCTTGACGGCTGAGCAGGGGCGAGGAGCCCAGGGAGGTGCCGAGAGAGCTCCTCGGGAGCTGTCAGGGCCGGGGCTCTGCAATCCATCAGGGAAGCTGTCTGGAATGTAGGGCATTGGGACAGCTGCAGCAGGCCAGGCGCGGAGCTCGGGAACACCGCAAGGCTTCGAGTTTGGAAACCTTGACAGCTCCCGTGCTGGCAGGGCCGGGAGGTGGAGCCCAGCTCGGCGGCTCAGTTAAGTGCTGCGGAACATCGGGGAGGGAGCCGAGGGCCGGCTGACTTCGCGTGACATGTTGGAGGTGTGACACTGGAGAAAGAGAGGACCAAAATCATCTTAGATTGGAGAAAGCAGGTAACTTTTAAAAGCTTGCCGCTTCAAATCTTAGAGTTTTACCTTCAGAAATGCTACTTTAGTTTTTCTGCTGATCGGTACTGATTTAAGAAATATTTAATTTTCCCATTAAAAAGAGAATGGGGAATTTTAATATTCCAGTGCTGTATCTGCCCTGGAGAAAGACAGAAATTCTTCAGAACTTCATACTCTTGTTAGTGTCCATTTCTGAGTTAGAAGAGCATTATTATTTTTTTTTTAATTTTAGGGGGAAAATATGAATAATATGAATATAGCACACATCTAAAGAAATGAGACATGTATTTGCCTTGTATTGTTTCCTGCCTACACTAATGATCTGTTCCTCACTTCAGTCTCCTCCCCTTTAAAAATTACAAAATACTGTCTCCTATACATAAAAATGTTAATAAGAAAGGCCGAGAAAGCCTATCATACCACACATATTTTACATCGTTCGTTCTCTTCTGAGGTTTAATAGCATATTGATGCATGCCAGAATAGTCCAGTAGCCATCTGTGACATGACAAATCTGTTTATTATCAGAAGCTCACTAACAAACCAACCTTAGTTTTACAGTCGTTTTTGTCTAATGACACTGCTAATGAATAGATGGGTAAGGAAGGCGCAGGATCAAAGAGTAAACCGCAGATTTCACAATATTTCCTTGGCAAAGCAATGTGTTGATTTAGCTGCTGCACTGGGATCTGCAAACCTTCATTCCGTGTGTTCTTCCTGGGATTACTTTGGCTAACATTTTCTTTCCTGTCTTCGTGTGACAAATCTTTATCCAGGACCAGTGATCTGAAGTTGCTTTAGTCTGGCTGAGCATTTGAATAGAGCTGAGAGCTTCGTTTAGAGAAGCACACAACTCTTTTCCATGGGAGTATTGCCAGGTCCAGAAACAGTCCCATTTTAGATCTCAGAGCAGGTGCTCAAAAGCTTGTTTACAAAGGAAGGGGTGACCAGGGTGTTGATATGGGCTGGAATTTTGGATACTGCTCCAAAGCAGCTGTATTGGCACAGCAGCTGTTCTACATCCCTCCCCGGTTGTCCATGCCTAAGGCAGCCACCACTTTCAGACAAGGCAGCAGCATTCAGGCTGGTGAGTCCCACCAGTGATTTCTGGATAGCAGGAGGCTTCTTTACTGTGCTGCTCTGCTGGGTGCAGGAAGCTTGGGATTTGAAGACAGACTTGTCAATTGTCCTTCTGGCATCCATGATTCCTCCGTGCTTTGAGAGCCAAGTCCACTTGGAGAGAGATTACTTTGCACCCCTGTGCCACTAACGGAGCAGCAGCTGAGTGTGTCTTAGAATGCAGGTGCTGGGCCATTCAGCTCTAGCTGCAAGCACAAGAGAAAGAAGTCATGGAGCTCCTGGTGAACTAACTCTTCCTGGATTAACTTTACCTGATGAAGCTTTGTTGATGACCAGCACGAAAGGGTAGCAAAAAATATAAGATGGCAAAAGTCATCTAGAGATTTGCCCAAACATCAACTCCAAAGGCACAGCAGCACAGACCGGTGTGAGAGCCTTGGCATGCAGGACAGCTGCTCCTGTGCAGCTGGAAACTTGCTGTCCCACTGTCACTACTATGGATAGCAAGGGTATTAGTCCAAGCTAACCGATTTCTAAACTTAGGATCTGTTCCTCAGCCTATTGCCGGAGGGGTACCAGAAGCAGCTGGTGGCAGGGATCTGGAAGTGTGGAAGGTCACTGGTAGCTTTGCAAGTCTGAGATTCCCTGTTCTGGAGAGTGGCATGCATATGGAAAAAATACTGTTTGAAACCTGCCTGTTTACTTCACTGTCATCCAAAGCTTTCCATGGTCACTTGGGTTGGAGAAAGCATTTATTTAACCTGTGAAACGCCTGAAGGCCTCGGAGATGAAGAGCTGCAATGCTGCTGGCTATTAATTGGTCCTGGCATTGGCAAATGGTTTGAGAAGAGAGCTATTAAGTGTGGCTGAGGGGCAGAGCTGGAGCAGTGCCGGAGGGTGCTCTGAGGCAGAGTGGTGCAGAGGGAGGCCTGTGGCATAGGGATGTGTGAAAATGTACTGTTGTGAGAGAATATTTAATGCAAACGATTGTGGGGCTGTGGTTGGGCTTGAGGTTACAGGGCTGGGTGGGAACACGGTGAAAACGCCACATCAGCTCTGGGAACTGCTTTTGTAGGTACTTACTGCTCCTTTGCTGGGTTAGTGATTGCGTGTTTGTGTCTGCCATTCTGCAGGAATAACTCCCTTCAATTTGTCACCTGTGCGAACAAGAACCGACTTTGATTTCTTTGTTTCTTATTTCTCCCTGAAGAAAAGAACCAGACAAACACTAGCAGACTCTATCTCCCTGGTTAGGCATTGGTTTCATGGTGTCTCGATACTCTGCGTGCTGTACAAAAAGAAATAGTTCAGTGTTTATGGTGTTTTATGGCAGCAGTGATGCAATGTTCATTCTTCTCAGCTCTGCAATTCCACTCCCATAGTCATCTCCCAGTCTTGGAACATGGGAGATACTGGGTGGAAAAAATTAGACACATACTTTCTGCACTGTTGGCATGGGCCTTGTTTTGAGGTGCTTACAGCAGTGAATGGCTACCGGGATGAGTAGGAAGTGAGAGGATTTGCATGGGACAGGAACAAGGGTTGGCCTGGTGAGGGCCAGGGTGTACAGGGAGATATGCAATACTGGTGGAAGAGCTGAATATGTAAACCTGCTACTGATGCTTTACCAGGTGGTTTTTGTGCAGAAGGGCAGTAACACTGTAATCCCAGTGCCTCCCTGGCTGAGCAGGAGTGAGCACTGAGTGTGCAGCAGGGGGACAGCACCAGCCCTGGCCCCCAGTGTGTGAGGAGAGCATTTGGCTGTGGAGGACATCCCATTTCATTCCCCTTGCAGGACACCCATCCTCCTGCCTCACCACTGCAGACAGACACCCAAGGAAGCATTACTGGCCTAAGCAAAGAGTTAGGACATGCAGCACAAGGGTCCAGAGGAAAGGGGGATCGACAGATTCAGCCAGGAGGTAATGAAAATGGAAAAGATGAGTAGGAGGTGTCTGGAGAGAGGGAGTACTGGTTTTCCAGGGCCCTTCCCATGCAAGTACCAGCAAAGCAATCTGTGTTGCAGATGACGTTTCCTGGTGCAGGTGCCATTTCAAACACATGATTAGAAGATGAGAAGCTGAAAGGGACTGGTCCTTGAAAACTGGCTTCCAGCCTAAATGGGTGTATCCAATAGACCAGCTCAAGTCAACACGACCCACAGGACTTATGGCAGGATGATGTTTAAAGAGTTCAGAGTCACAGGAGGATTTTAGCAAATTTTGGTGTGTTCTCTGTATTTCTTTAAGAAGACTTTTATCATAGAATCATAGAACTGTAGAATGATTTGGGTTGGAAAGGGACCTTAAAGATCATCTCATTCTAACCATGGTCAGGGACACCCCCTACTAGATCAGGTTGCTCAGAGCTCTATCCAACTTGGCCTTGGACACTGCCAGGGATGGGGCAACCACAGCTTTCTCTAGGAAACCAGTGTTAGTGCCTCTGCACCATCTCTTCTCCAGACTGAATAGCTCCCACTTTCTCAGCCTCGGGGAGGTGATCTAGTCCCCTTATCAATTCCATGGCCTCCTCTGCACTTGCTCCCACACTTACAAGTCTTTCTTATGTTGGGGGCACCTGAACTGTACATAGTTCTGCAGGTGGGGACTGATGAGAGCAGAGGGGAAGAATCACCCCCTTATGACAGAAAGAGACTTTTCTGTACTTTCATCCTCATTTAATCCAGCCTTTTCTTTTCAATGGTGTACCCATACATGTCTTCCTTTTCATTTACTGCACCTTAGTGCTTTTTCCTGGCATTCTCAGAAAGCAAATACTGCAATAGTTACTGAACTCACCCTTCTGCTTCTCCTCACAAATTTGTATTAACATCACCTTTCCTTTTGCTCAGTACTGACTATTTGTGCTCCTGGTGAATGGCTTCTGTCATTACATTTTGCGCATACTTGCATCAGGCTCTGCAGTGATGTCACTCAACAACACCTCTTTCTTTTTGAAGCTTTCTGTCCACTAAAACTTTTTTATAGAAAGGTGCTGAAGGATTTGTTTCATCTCAGCTCCATTTGTTGTACAGCTCTGCATAACATTGCTTCAGCTGCTTATTAGTTGTCAGTCTGCACTCATCTGTCCTAACTCAAATGTCTAAAACCTCTCTTTTATCTGGTGATACCATCCCTGTGTTGCCTTCAGAGTTTTTAATGTTGTTCATGGCTTAATGTTGCTCTCTTCTCTCTGATCAGTGATCAGGATAAGGGAAGTGGTGCTTGGACTTTCCTCTCCTTTCATATTCTTCTTCATCTTCCTGCTCCCAGTTATTGCTGCTCACCTTCATCTCTTCCATCATTCAGCTCCGAGCCCTTCCCCAGACTGGTTAGCATAGGCGTCCTTGAGCAACAGTCATGGACTTTCTTTGGTTTTGTTTTCTGTGAGTCTGAACTACTTGAAAACCTTCTGGGTTTTCCTTCATTTTAGAAAAATCTGGTAAGGGGCCACCACACTCCCCACAGCAGAGGAAAGTTCTTGGGAGCGTACTGGCACACAGCTTCCCAAAATAGTTAATGCTTCTATCTGGAAGAATGCACAGACCTGTTTAGGTGGCCCACTGAGTCGTTGAAGTGTGTCTGAAAAGTGCCTGGAGGGGGTGGTGCTCAAATCCAACACCACCAGAAAAACACATGAACACTGGTGGATGCAGGCCAAAACCTTCACGCAGGCTTCTAATTTTAGGTTTTAACCTTTCCAGTGCCCTGAAGAAGCCTTCAAAATCTCCAGAATCACCGACCTCTTTGGAAAACATTGGCCTAAATGCTTTACAAGTACTTTACATTGTTAAAAAAAGTATTAACGAAGCTTTATAGGAATGAGTAATCTTTAATAATCGGTTTCAGCTTCTCAGGCAGCAACTGCTTATTTTGAGAGAAATGCTTGGCACAGCTTGAGAAAGAACAGCCAATGCTCCTGCTAGCAGAGGAATGAAGAGCAATAGGATGTAGTGGCAACTCAAGTATCCCTAATTTCAGACATCCTCGGTGACGTTGGCTTTCGAGACTGGAAGTGTCTGGATGTGACCACATGCATACATGAGCACATTATGAAACGATTGATTGCTCAATGAGTATTTTTAATTAGTATTTTCTTTTTAAATGCTCCATTTACCTTCTTCACCCAAAGTATTTTTGCCACGTGCAGTTTTTATTGGAGTAAACATTGTCCATTTAGATAGCTCCTTCAAACCAGTTCAGAGGTATCTTGATGCTGTTTTGATTTTTTCCTTCCTCTGACTCATTCCTTTAATCTTGCTTATGTTTTCTCAAGTGAACTCTGCATACTCATATTGACCCCAAGAGTTACAGACTCAAAGGACTAGGGCAGACGAGAGGATATAGCAGATAAGAGATCTATTTTAAGCAAAACATTTTCCTGAGGTCATATACATCTTAGATTTAATGTCTTTGTAGCAAGTAAGACTTCAGGTTATTAACTTTTTTTGTATTCAGTGGGTGAAATAAGTTAATGCAACACACCTGTACTCTATAAGGTGAATTTGCTGCCAATTTTCTCTTTGCTGTTTATGTTGTTTGGGGTCCTCCTTGCTTTTTCAGCCAGAGGATGAGAAATGGACTGAATGCTCTCATTTCTAATGCAGTCTGTTAGGCAGTTCTGAGTTCTAGCTTGGCAGGAAAATGGTTGAAGGTTTCAATTGTTTAAGATCTTTATGAAAACGACTTACATACCCAAATCAATGGACATTTCCACTCTATCTTCAGAACATAGCCCTTTAATTAATAATTCTAACTGTTTTGCAAAGCTGAAATTTTCCTGACCCCAGAGGAAAGCTGAGCCCGTTCAGCCTATGAAAATCTGAGCCTAGTTTGCTCCAGAGGGGTCAGTCCTGGAGTCCTGAGCACACACTGCTCTTCTTACAGTTTCAGTGACAGAGCTACTGCCAAGAGCACAAGGCTGGGTAGGCTCCCTGGGAAGGGCCCAAGGGGGAATATCCTGGGGTTGGAAGATTGAAGAGTTTCACCAAAGGTAAATATATATTATGCCTCGGAGTGATATCCAACATTAAGGAGAGCAAAGTAGGTGGGAGCTAATAAAAGAACTTGTATTTCTCCCTTTCCCTCGGCAGTAGGGGCCAGAGGGGGAGGTCATCCTTCTAGGAAGGAGAACACAGCCAGTAACCTGCCCACATCAGCTCCACATTGCATAAGGCCTCATTTAGTACCAGGTAATGAACTTAATTTAAGCATGCATGTCCCTGCCCTGGCCTTCCCACTCTGCATTATGGGCTTGCAAGTTTGCTTATGCTAAAGGGCAGAGCAAAAATAAATTCCCATACTCCCAGGCATGTTCCATCCTCTGTATTGGAGCATGGGCCAGTGTCCAAATAGTTTGGATATGAAGTGAATTTGGGCTCCAGGACAGGCTCAGACCTGCTCATGAAATTGCAGGGCGATGACACCAGGATCCTGCTTTTATATTTGCAGTTGAGTGGCTGCCACCGCTGCGACCCCCAGCTGTGACAGAGGAGCTCAAAGCTGACCTTGGCTTTCCGTGGTCTGCAGGGACAGTCCATGTTGTGTTACTGTTGAAGAGCAACTGGAAATTTGGAATTAGGTGAAGCTGTAGCGCAGGTAGACAAAGATTCTATTCTGGTTTGGGGTTTTTTGTTTTTATTTTCATGTAATAGTTTCGGGTTTGGTCATGTAATGGTAATGGTAATGGCCAGTTTCTTCGCGAACGAAGAACCGGGGAAGGTCTTTACACCTTCCAGCCTGCGCATTGGATTTTTTAGGTGAGACACAGTGTGCGCGGAACTGAGCCCACCCTTTAATCCTGAGGTTCATCTGCCGGGGCCAAGCACGCTTGGACGGTGGCAGCGAGGTCCTCAGGACGTAGGTTTGGTCATGTAGTCTGAAGAGCTACCCCAAGCCCCGGTGTTGGGTTTGGTCTGGGAGACAGGTCTTGCTGGGAAGCGTTCGGTAAGGTTCCCTGGAGCTGGCACAAGCGACTGTCACCCTGGAAGGTGCCACCCCAATGCACCGCTTGTTTCGATGCACCTGAACCTTCCGCCCGCTCACGGGGCCGGTCGGGTTGGGCACACCCGGGAATGTGTGCTCCCCCGGCCCCGGCACATCGCGGGATGTGCTCCCCCAGACACACCGGGGGATGGGCTCCCCCCGTCCCGGCACATCGAGGGTGTGCTGCCCCCGGTCCCGCAAAGGGAAGGCGGCGGCAAGAACTCGAAGCGACAGAAGCTGCCGCTGGGGCCCTCCCGTCCCCGCCGCCTGTCCCCGGCTCCTCCCGGGACTGCGAGCCCCGTTTCCCGGCGCCGTTCGCGGGCGGGACTACAGCTCCCAGCGCCGCGCCGCGGTGACATCATGTGCGGTGGCTCGGAGGTCACATGCCCCGCCGGCCCCTTTGTTTTGAGCGGCGCTGGCAGCGCGACCGGCGGCGGAGAGGCCCGAGCGCTGCACGGCTGCGGATCGCACCGCTGCGCTCGCACCGAGCGGAACCCACCCGACTCCGGCGGCCGCGGTTCCCGCGGGTGCAGCGCGGACGGGGCGCTCCCGGCTGTGAGTGCGGGGCCGCGACGGGGGCGGGGGGCTCGGGCGGCGGTACCGGGAGCCCGCGGGGAGGGCGCGGGGGCTGCCGCGGGACAGCCGGGGCTGGGACGCGGGGCCGGCCCGCACCGTTATCACCGCGGCGGGGGCAGTGCGTCCGCGGCTCTGCGGGCAGCGCGGGGCGGGGGTGGCACGGCGGGGGAGGGCTGTTGGCAGCGCGGATGCGCCGGGACGGCGGCTGTGTGTGCACCCTGTGTGTTTTGTGCTGTGGTTGTTGCCCGCTGCGCGCAGCGGGCCCAGCGGGCAGGGCGCTGCAGGGCCGCCGGGCCGGGCCGGTACCGGCGCTCGGGCGGATCGGGCGGGGGTCGCCGCTGCCCCCGCGCGGTTTCGTAACGCGGGTCTCCCCCGAGCCCCCCGAGGCCGCCGATTGGCCGGGCGGGCCGGGGGAGGCGGGGCCGCGGCCGGGGATTGGCCGGGGCGCGGGGGGGGCGGGGCCGGGCGGCCCGGGGTGAAGGTGAGCTGGAGGGCGGGACGGGAGGAGCCATTTTGTGCCGCCGCCTCCGGCCCCTGCTTTGCTCACTGGGCTCGGTTTCGGGGCTGCGCTGTTCCCTGCGGGAGCGGCTGGAACGCCCCGGCACCGAGCCGTGCTCTCGGCAGCTCGCCCGGGCTATGTGCGGACAGGTCCGTTCTTCAGCGCTCCCTGCTCGCTCCTGCCCCCGTGGGTGAGCCGTGCCCGGGCCGCGCTCCAGCCCGACGGGCGCTGCCGGCGATTGGGTGTGAGGGCAGCTGATGAACCCACCAGCAGGATGGGGCCGTGGCTGGGGCTCGCCTTCTGGTTTAGTTTGTTTTAGCAAAATCGGGAAAGGATTGTGGCTTTCCACGGTTTCTTCCCCATACATGAGCAATACTACGCAGTGTGCTTTTTCCTCCCCTCCTTTCTTCCCCCTCCAGTGGGTGTGTGCCCTTCTCAGGGACTCCTTCACTTACTAAAGGGTAGCTGAAGATTTCTGCACACTTTATAAGTGTTCTGTTTCGCCACGTTTATGTTTTGTTTTTACCCAATAACCATGACTCTCATGTCCAAATCAGTTCCTGTTTTGGTTTTTTTTTTTTGGTTTTTGTTTTTTTTTTTTTTTCCTGGGTGACTTTTGAGGGCATTTAAGGCTTGGTTTTGTGTGTCATTAGCTTGGATTACTCTTGAATTTTGGCATTCTTTTTTAGAAGATATTTAGAAAATACTGGTCTTACATTACAATAAAAAAACTTCTGCAGTGCAGCTAACTCCTTACCAGTCAATCAGCTCGACCACTGTGAATTCTTGTTTACTAGTTATTCGGTATTCCTTAAGACTTTATTTTAGACATTCAAGTACTCAATTTCTTTTGTGAAACGAGAAAACGACGATATTTTTTCTTTTTTAAAAAGTGCTTTAAAACCAAGAACTTCTGGGTCTTTTTATGTATCTCAAAGACGAAAATAAATGTGTTTGTTTTTTGCTGGAGGAAACGGTTGCCTTTTTTTTTTTTTTCCTCTCTTCCTTTAAAAACAAAAAGAGCACGTGTTGCGGTTTAGCCAGTGAGCTGCAGTCGATACACTGGGAGTTTGTTTTCTCTGACTCTTGCGGTAACCAACCATCTGAGATGAAGCACGCCTGCAGATCGTGTTACCTGGAATCGCAAAATAAGTAGGATTGGCCAAACCTGAGTTGCAGGTTCCGTGCCTGGGAAGGAAAACACCGCTCCTGTTGGCGGCCTTGGCTGTGGCACCTCGGGGGTGCTGTCGCTGGCACTACCGGGGAGCAGCAGACACGACCTGTGTGCGGCCCCAGCCGTGCCCTGACCGAGCCGCAGGGCTGCCCCGGGGCCGTGCTGCTGGCTCTGCCCTTCCCGGGGCACTTCCCAGCGCTTCCTTTTCTCCCTCCACAGGCGGTCACCGCTCCGGCCACGCCAGGGGAGCAGCGGTGGGCACGGGCTGGACGCCACCTCCGCTGGCAGCAGCACAACCCCTGCTCAGCCTCAGGTACTGCCGAAACTACACCCCGAGGGCAGGGCTCAGGCACAGCTGACGGTGAGGTGTTACCAAAGGGCCTCGCCCCAACCCTGTGTTTCCTCTGTTGCTCTCTCTCATTTCTGCTGGTGGGGCAAAGGAGTTTTGTGACACAGAGGGCAGACAAAACCAGCCCACAGCTGTTGGCAGAGCTGTGGGTGAGGGACAGGGGTAAAATACGTGAGGATGTTGCAGTGGAGGAAGAAGTTTAGTGCATCATGGAAGTAACTTGCGTTGGAGGATTTACTGCTGGAAGGTGTCAGGGCAAACATGTTACAGACCTCTTTTACCAGCCTCTGATTTGGGCTCTTAGGATGTTTCTGAGGAACATCTTGTGTAGAGAAACCTACAGACAATATAGGTGAAAGAAACAGAGGTACTTGAACTTCTGGTGAACCCAGCTTAATTCAGAGATGTGTGTATGTGCACATAGCAACTGTGTCAGGGACACGGTTGTGTTTGTAAAGCATTTTTAAAACCTGTTGATTGAAAGTGTGATATGTTGGTTTTTTTTTCTTTTTTATTTTTTTTTTTTTTTTTAATGGGCAGACTCTGATTTGACAGACTTAAGGTCTGACCCTTGTTCAGGCAAGCAATCCAATGCATTTTGCATTATTTTTTTCTTTTTGGTCTAATAATTCCCAGTACTGCCTTTGGGAGGAATGCATTTGTTTTTTGTTTTGTTTAAACTTGTTAAAGAGATCCAAGTGTCAAATTCTCTAAATGACTGGTGCTTTGTAATGCAGAGTCTGTAGGCAGGTAGGGCACCTCTGTATTCAGGGAAGGTGCAGACAGGGATTTCTCCCCTTGATTCCCCCCTTTGCTCACTAACCAGCTGAGCCTCAGGCACAGGTTCCCCCCTGCCTTTCCCAGTTTGGGGCAGGCAGCTGCAAGGTGACATTTTAAAACTGCCAGAGCAAGATTTGCAGGAAGGCCACACATATGTGTGATAGAGCTGAACATGTGACGCTGTTGCTGATAGGCCTGTGAAATTGCTGTGCTGAAGCCAACCTCAGAAGTGATTAACTGGACAGAAATTATACGATAGTACATTCAAAGGCAGTAAGTTCTGCACTGGAGTGAATTTCTTTTTCCTTTCTAGTGGCTTATTTGTAAATATACAATATTTACCCTCTTGATTGGTTTGTATTCCATGGATTATTTTTTATTCCCCCATTTCTTTAAACCATTACGACATAAAAATAAATCGTTTGCTGACCACTAATTCTGTGTTGTTCCAAGCATAAAGAAGAAATTGGTTCCTTCAGTGTGCAGTCCTCACCCAGAGCTCGTTTCCCTTTATTAGTGATTGCATAATACAGTGCTGTCTTAAGTCTTAACTTCTCACATAATGAGGAAGATTTAATCTCGAAGGTTTTGTTACTTAGCTGCTGTGTTTTCCCCTTTCATGCAATTGTTCAGGGTCTTGTTTCAGGTTTCAGGCTAACTTTGCTTTGGAAAAGCTCCATTTTGTGAAATTCTTCTGATTTAACTCTGTGATGCTGGAATCAAGCCTTTAGGGTTTATATTTATTCTTTCGTTGTTATATTTCCCTTTTCTGCTGCTGATCCATTGTTTCTGTTCACTTTCTTGTGCTAGCAGTGTGCAGCTGGTTGCAGATGAAATCCAGTGTAAGGGATAGGGGTGTTAGCACCATTGCTGCTGAGGTTCTACTGGTGGTGGTTGGTTTTGTTTTGTATCCAGCCTGCGTCACCACAGAGTAAAATCATTGTGCAATACGTGGGATAGAGTATCAGCTACAGATCAGACTGTCTATTTATGCCTCGTTAAAGTCTCTCTGAAGCAATCGGTTATTGGATAGGCACATTGCAACAGTGTTTTTCAGGCATCGGAATGACAACTGGCCCTATTTTAAGTCAAATTAAAATTTTGTAGGGTAAGTGAGCCATAGCAAGAATCTAAGTTGTAAATTTGTGTAAAAAAATTTACAGGGAAAACAATAGTTTTTAGAGCCTGTTTTCTCAATGAGTAAAGGTACAGCACACATTCTTTCCTTGCCCTTTGTTCAGATGGTGCCTTTTAAAGGTGCTGTGTAAAAAGGCTGTTTAAAAAAAGCACATTCATTGTGTTCTATATTGGGTGATGACGTGGCCAGTCTGGAACTGGGTAATTGCAGCTCTGAGGATGCGAGCACATCAGGAAATGAAATTGCTGTGAGGAGTTGGAAGTTTCCTGGCTGGGTATTTAGGGAAACTGAATTTAACCTTTGGAAAGCCAAAAAAAAAAAAAAAATCCCTTTAAGAAAACTTTAAAGATAATTCAGTGCATGTCCTTGCAGACATATCGCAGTGAATATCACAAGCATTTGGAATTGTACCAGTGTGAGGTCTGAGAGGGTGTTTTGCCCAGGCTTTTGCTGCCTCAAATGCGTTTTGGTGGACATTTATCCAGTTATTTTTTAAGTTCAGCAGAGGCAAAAAGCCCTGTTGCTGCTAGATTCGTTGTTCTCACTGCCTCTAACATGCACTATCTGCAAAGTCAGCTGCATTTTCTTCACCTAGAAACTTGTTGGCATATGCTAACATTTCAGTGTTTGATTTTTGCAACCTCAGTGCTCTGATAATGTGAGTGTGTGCACATTGAGGGGAATGTTTACACTACTACTTGAAACTGCAAGGTGTTTCAGCAAAAAGTTTTGCTAGTAATTATTTTCTAGTAGTACTGTGGAAACAAAATATCCTTGTTCTCAGCAAGTTGTGCCTCGGTTCTTATTTCCAGTAGTGTTACATGTAGTTTATTTTTCATTCTATGTTGTGTTCAAGGAGTTTATATTCTTTTGCAATTGAATCATAGAATTATCAGTGAACTAATTTTTAGATGTTAGGCATGAACAGGTAAAAACTTCTGGCCAAGGTTATTTGTTGAGATCACAGAATGGCATTAAACACAAGTATTATAAGACTTCATTATGATAGACTTTGTAATGAAAATGGGGTGACTTCTCAGCTGAATTTTCCTTTTTAGAATGTCAGACTTTTTTCCCCTTCCCATTTTTGACTAGTGCTGGTATAGTAGTACTTGGAGGCCCCAGCTGAAATGAGGATTACACTGAAAAAAGTGAAAAGTCCAAGCTCTGGATTTTTATTCAGGAATTCTTCGGCTTCTGCCAGTCAGATGATTTGCTAGAGCTGAGATCTTGAGGGTTTTGTCTTGAATAATAGTGCACTGCCAGTGGTGC
The DNA here is from genome assembly GCF_003031625.1 of Empidonax traillii. Lineage (NCBI taxonomy): Eukaryota > Metazoa > Chordata > Aves > Passeriformes > Tyrannidae > Empidonax > Empidonax traillii. The sequence goes on along the minus strand of NW_020955593.1, from coordinate 744,909 downwards.
TGGGACATGCAGAACTTGCCATCTGGAACACCTATTTTCTGGGTATATTTTGTATTTAGAGTGTGGCAGATAGTGCTGCACTGCCCTGTGAAGGGTGTGTGATACTTTACCCTGTAATATTGTGCCACCTCAAGGAAAGGCCAACAATTGCACCAGTTCTTAGAGTGACCAAACAAGTGTCTTGTCTGATTCTTGTGAGGAAGCTGAGGATGGGCCAGACTGAAAACCGAAGTGTTTTAATTTTTCAGATCGTAGCACTGAGAAGGAGAAACTCTGCGAATTTTTCTCAATGACTCTATAGCCAACTGATGTAACAATGGTACTAATATTGGGACGCAGACTGAATAGAGAGGAGAGCGGGATACGAGACTCCCCTGCAACCAAGCGGAAGGTTTTTGAAATGGACCCAAAGTCATTGTCAGGCCCTGAGTTTTTTGACTTCTCCTCGGGATCATCCCACGCAGAAAGCATCCTGCAGATCTTCAATGAGTTCCGGGACAGCCGGCTGTTCACAGACGTGATCATCTGCGTGGAGGGCCGGGAGTTCCCGTGCCACCGCGCCGTGCTCTCGGCCTGCAGCAGCTACTTCAGAGCCATGTTCTGCAACGACCACCGGGAGAGCCGGGAGATGCTGGTGGAGATCAACGGCATCTTCGCCGAGGCCATGGATTGCTTTCTGCAGTACGTGTACACGGGCAAGGTGAAAATCACCACGGAGAACGTGCAGTATCTCTTTGAAACGTCGAGTCTCTTTCAGATCAGCGTCTTGCGTGACGCCTGCGCCAAGTTCCTGGAAGAGCAGCTGGATCCTTGCAACTGCCTGGGAATCCAGCGCTTCGCAGATACGCACTCGCTCAAGACGCTGTTCACCAAGTGCAGGAATTTTGCGCTGCAGACATTTGAGGATGTGTCCCAGCACGAAGAGTTCCTGGAGCTGGGGAAGGATGAGCTCATTGATTACATCTGCAGCGACGAGCTGGTGATCAGCAAGGAGGAGATGGTGTTCGAGGCCGTGATGCGCTGGGTGTACCGCGCCGTGGAGCTGCGCCGGCCGGTGCTCCACGAACTGCTGACGCACGTCAGGCTCCCGCTCCTGCATCCCAACTACTTCGTTCAGACTGTGGAGGTGGACCAGCTGATCCAGAACTCCCCAGAGTGCTATCAGCTCCTGCACGAAGCCAGACGATACCATATCCTTGGAAACGAGATGATGTCTCCCAGAACCAGGCCGCGCAGGTGAGGAATTTTGTGGTTTTCCTTTTTTTCTGTAGGAGAAGGACACAGTTTGTTGCACAGATGTTTGATATACACATGTCCAGAGAAAGATCTCTTGCAGATTATTTTGCTTTGCATTCTGGAGCTGCTACAGTTACTCTTCAGTACTTCCCCACAACCCGTGAAGCTCACAGGTGTCTTGAAAATGTGAGTTAAGTGAGTCTTTTTGCGCAGATCACTTTATTGCTGTGAAATAAATGACTCTTCAGGTAAGTGAAGTTATGTTACCTTGCAAATAAAACACTTTCTTAAGTTTAATGTTTGCTAGGGGAGACCTCAAAGTATTTCATACAGTAGCAGTGTGTTGAACAGAACTTAATGTTCTGTGGCAAGTGCACCACTGCATTTCTCAACCTTTCTTTTTGTAACAAAGTCACGTAAGTGTCCAGCACACCACAGAGGATGTGGATGGGGATATTATGTATTCAGAGCATTTCCTTGCTGCATCACAAATACTTTACAGATGGAGTAGCACATGTATTCGTAATAGACAGCAGAACAACAGGTTCTTAACTGTAAAGAAACCAAATACTGTGTTTTCAAAGAATTATGAAACAGTTCCTGAAGTATTTCATGCTTATTCTATGACATTTTAATAATTCAGAGTTGCTGCCACTTAATAATGCGTTACACAAATAGGTGACTGAGGTTGCAAGAAGAAATGAGGAAGAATCCATTAGTGGCATTTATGAGCAATGGTGGTTATGATTCTTTTTTTTCCTGAGAAATATTCTCCCAGCCTCATGTGAACGATAGTTGACACGATAGTTTATTGTTAACTCCAGCTGATTTAAACTGTATTTATAAAATCATATGTTGCATTAAGGTGATGCAATGATCTGGTCTAGACAGGCAGATTGTGTTAGGAGTTACTCCTCTTTGCTTACTCTTACTCATGTGTGGTTACTGTACAGTGACTGTTCAGGAAACCTTTATTTTTCTGGCAGGTGTTAAAGGCTTCCTTAAGGGGGAAAAAGAATACTTGGCAATGTTTGCCCCATTAGTGGCTTTCCAGTCTTCAGTCTTGCCACGAAGAAACTCTTGAAATCCTTGCAGTGCAGCTGCCAGGTTTTCTAAGCTGCACAGTGCTGTGGTGGAGGGTCTTTGGAAGTGTTTGGGTCAGGGCAGTTTGGTAACTGGTGCAATCGTTGTTTCTGAGTCCGGGCCTGAGGGAGGGCCCATGGGAATTCAGGCAGTTGGAGGGGGACTGTGTGCAGTGGTATTTGGTGTGGTGTTTATTCTGTGTCTATTACTCAATTAGCTAAAGAAGGCAAATACACTCAGACCCAGCAGTTTTGCCAGCGCGTGGTGTGTGTGTGCTTGAGAATCTGAGCAGCCCCAATGTAGTGCTGCAGTTTGCACATGAAGTAGCCTGCCTAACACAGGTGATTTCTGAAGCCAAGGGGTTTTGTTGGTTTTACTGCTGAGCTTATTAAACTGCACTGGGAATTCAAGTAGGCAGGAACAAGAGAAGTAATTTACAAAGAGGAAAACTGGCTGGCCTCCCAGCAGGAATTTTTTCTCCTTTTCTATAATACATTCATGGAATAGTTCTTTGTCATTTGTTTCTGTTGCCTGTTTGTTTCTGTTGCCTATAGCAAAAAGATCATATTTTAAAACAGTTGCCAGGTCCCCCTTCTCCTGTGTTTTCACCACACCTTTTCTGGGCATTTCAGGAGGGGGCTGGGGAAGAGAGAACAGGATGCTGGAAAGCTGTTTTCCCTCTTTCTTGCCTTCCTCCAATTTCTTTTCTATATAAACTGTTTCCAAAAGGAGACAGGCTGCAGGACAAGAAATTCCCATGCCAGTGTTTCTGTTGAAGGTTTGGGAAATAACTAGTGATTGCTTGGATGCACTTACGGGTGAAGTGGGTTCTAGCTGTTTTTTAAACAAGTTAATTTTTTTTTTTCTTTTTGAAGCCAGGGAAGAGTTACCTGAAGGGAATTAAAGTTTAAAGTGTGGCATAACCATTGCTCTTTGCCAGTAAGGGATCACTGACTAATGAGGTTCTGAAAGAGCTTTTCAGTTATGGACTAGTGACATCTTGAGGCCATCTCTCCTGCTCCTTTGGAGTCTCTCTGGTTGTGTTGCACCACAGATCTCCAGGCTGAGACCAGGCAGTGAGCAGTAACACATTTCCATAGAAAAGACAACATAGGCTCTTCCTGCTATGTGATTTGTCTTCAGATTTTCATCTACCTGTGAGTTTTTCAGTCAAACTTTCTTTTAGGCTGTCTAGTTACCATCCCATGAGCGTTCTCTTTAACTGGAAGTTATTACATTTATACATTTTAACACATCCTTTTTGGTTTCCTTTAGAAAGCTTTAATGTAATCCCTCATTTTTCCCCCTAGGAGGTGGGTTTCTATTTCACTTCACTTTTTATCTGCTATTTCATTTACTACCCAAAAGTGATTTAACAGCGGGGAAGGAAAAAGGAGCGATTTGGCAGAATTTCTGCCATTTGTTTTCCAAACTTCACATGGTTTTGAATGTGATCTCTCTGAGCTGCGAGAGTTCTGTCCTGCTCTCGCTGTGCGGGTTGGTGCTCTCCTTGTGTAACTCGGGACCCCCAGGGAACGTGCTGTTGGGAATGTATGGAACTGCATGGCACTGCTGGTCATATCCACCCTCACTTCTCTATTTTATGCTCCTCTTCCAGTGCCTCCTGGAATCTCTAGTGTCTGTTTTAGCGCCTCTATTATTTTGTTCCCACTGTTTCTTCTGAGGGCTATAAGGAGGGCTTCCTGTACTACTGGTTGAGGTCACAGGTTTTTCTAACCTTCATTCAAATATATCCTTAGTTCTTTTCTGGAATTAGCCTTTGCCTGTATGTTCTTTTCGTATACTTCCACCACAGTTTTACTTTTTGTGTTCAAGTAATGTGCTCTCTTTCATTTGCAAAAATAAATCTTAGGAGCTAACCATAAAACCTATACAGTGCATGACTCCTACAAGAAAATGTAATGGTGAAAATGTTTCTTAACTGAAAAAAGAGTACGGTCATAAAGGTACTAAAATGTTGGGGAAATTATTTGTTTTCTGTAGATTTGAAATACTATGCTAAATGAATATTTTCTTTAAAGAGAAAGATTTCGTCTTAACAATTAATAAAGGGCTCTCTCTGGGCAAAGATTTTTGGTTCATTTATTTTTAAAATACAGTAAGCTTTTCACTATGTGAGTGGAGGCCTTGATTCTAATCTAGAAAGTAATCCTCAGGCAAACCTCTTTGTTCCCACAATTAGCTGGTGTATCTGGACTTGCTTCTGTGGCAAAGTACAAGATGAGTGTCTTGCTTTTACGGAAGTTTTTTTCCTCAGTAATGCTTTGCTGGCACAGGAACTTCCCCTCTCTTACCCTTTGAGAGATTCTTTTCAGAGTTGTTCCTCAAAAAAGCAAAAACCAGTAACAATAAATACATAGAAACCAGGAACGAGCCTGACTGCAAAGCTGAGCAGCTGCCGAGAGTTCCTTCTGACCTGGTTCAGGTGCGTAAGTGCCGCTCCTCAGACACATCTCATTTATAGCATCTTGTTGGATGTTACCATTTAGCACTGCCTTTTCCTGTGTTCTGAGTAGAAAGATGGATGGTATATTTAAATTGCAGTGTGTGGTGATGAGATAAAAGGGCTAACTAGCTTTGTTGCTGGTGTTTCAAAACAGGGAAAGCTTCATCAGGATTTATAGGTGAATATGTGCATCAGTTTGTATTAGGAACTTTAGGGGCAGATCATGCAACTTTTACCTCAAAGGCAGTTCTGAGTCTTTTGTTTTTGAGAGAAGACTGCAGTGCTCAGCAATGGCATTAATGCCTCTTCTGTGAGATGCCTGTTCACACTGGGATCATCGTACAGAGCACGACACGACAAAAAGGCTTATCAAAAATGAAATCAATCTTGCATTCAGTTTTACTTAATTGACAGCAGTCCTTGAAATAAATATGTCAGTGCAAAATGCTTTAATCTAAAAACGCCCTGAAAAGAAAGGAGTTTGACAAATGCTGATGGGAAATTAGAAATTCAAGAGGAGGAATAAAAGGTGGTCACAGTTTCATTTGCACATCAAAGATGGTTGAGTCTCTACATTCAAATGTGGATTAATAAATAAGAAGTTTTGTTATTGCTCTGAATGTAGAATATGTATAATACAAAAACATTTGGTTAGTAGAAGGAAAATGAGTGTGTGGAATATAATTTAAAGACCTGTTTATGTACATTGCAGACTGTCTAAAGCTTAATTTTTTTTCACACTGAGTTTTAATTTTTGGTTTAGGTTTGAATCTTTATTTCATTCTTTATTGTTTCCTCCTGTCACTACTCTTGTTTTTTGCTTTACTGTGCATTGGCTCTTAGGCCTCTTTCTTTTCCCTTATTTTGGTGACTCTATTCTGTCAGCTTTTAAACTTTTTGGATATTTAAGCAATGTAAAGTAGTATTGATTTTGTAAAACTTGGGGATGTGAAACATGAGGATTGGTTTCATTGTGAAACAGGTCTTGCTTGAACTTGGTTTCTGATCTCTGGATGTGCACAAAGTAAAAATACTATTAAAGTAAGGGCTTTCTGTGTTATTTAATGATTTGATTTTTACATATAATGTTGTGCAGTGGAACTCCACCACTTACACAGGCACCTGTCAGTGACACCTGCTGTGTAACGAGACAGCTGGAAACAGTAAAACCTCTGTTTGCTAAATGACTCCTCTTTTTTCTTTATTGTAGAAGTTAACACTAAGTAGTAAATATTCTGATTTTCACGAAGTTTTGAGGACAATGTTGTTTGACTTCCATATACTAATAAATACCTCCTACATCTCAGTTTTTTCTGTGTTCACTTTTTTAGATCAACTGGTTATTCTGAGGTGATAGTTGTTGTTGGAGGCTGTGAACGAGTTGGAGGGTTTAATTTGCCGTACACGGAGTGCTATGATCCCGTAACAGGAGAGTGGAAGTCACTGGCTAAACTTCCAGAGTTTACCAAGTCTGAGTATGCGGTGTGTGCTCTACGGAATGATATTCTTGTTTCAGGTGAATAATCCTAAAAGTTTAAGATTTCTTTCTCTTCGTGGTTGGTTGCTTTTCTTTACTAAATGATCTCCAAGGTCCCTTCCAACCCAAGCCATTCTGTGATTCTGTGATTGATTGGGGATTGTTTTCTTATTTGTTGTTTGGGGTTTTTTTTCAAGTAGTGTGGCAGATCTTTGTACTGAGAACTTCCAGAAGCTCAGCTGAAAGTCACTTTCTGATGTAAATGGTGAAAACCAGCCCCAGCTCAATCTTACTGTAAACAAAAGTGTTTTCTGGAGTTTTTGTTTGGCATGAATCTGCAGCTTTTTACAGCTGATTCCAGGACATCAATTGTATTTAAAGAGACTGGCTCATGCAATACAGTGCTTTAAAATACAGCAGCAGACTGTTTGCAGCAACAGCTGGGAAAAGTACAAGCAAAAAATCCCAAGCAGGCCTTTCTCAGCTGTTCTTTAGCAAGGGAAAATTACAGGGTGCAGCTGATGGTTCAGGCACCACACTCTGTTAGTTCAGCCAAAGGAGTTGTCTCCTCAGGGGTGTGGTACCTGTGTCATTTGAACAGTGTGAAACAAAGGGGGTGTGCACACACAGGACAGAGCAACAGCGGGGGTTGGGGATGTGCCATAGGACACTTGAGGGGAGAAGACTTTGAGTGTCTCATCCAGGCAGTGACACTACAGGAAATCTGAATTCAGAGCATGGGCAAAGCCATTAACATGCACTCAAGAAATAATCTAATGCGATCTCAGCATGTTAGTGAGGAAGGCAGACATAAGGAAAATAACCCACTGTGTGCTTTTGTGTTTGAAATCCACTGGAAATTACTTTTCCAGTCTTACTTACAACTACTGATAGGTCCTTATTTCACTCAAAAAGTGATATGAAGTTTTCATTGCTCACCGTAGAGGCACATGTTAGTGGCATTTCACATACAATAGCTATTCAAAATGGCATATTTTTGTTTTTATAGGTGGAAGAATCAATAGCCGGGATGTCTGGATTTATAACTCTCAACTTAACATTTGGATCAGAGTTGCCTCCTTAAACAAAGGAAGATGGAGACATAAAATGGCTGTTCTTCTTGGTAAAGTAAGAGAAGTATATTTTAATTGTTTTTATAGTGGAGGTGTTTTCATGTAGATAGGAAAACAGTAGAGAAAACATTTTAGTATTACTTGTATTTCGTATCAAATACTTAAAAAAAAACCAGGCTCTTTATGAGTCAGACACTACCCCTGGATGTGAAAATCATCTTACTGCTCAGTCATTCATTTTGTTGTGTTTTTTTTCATCATTGAAGTGTCTTATTCCCAAGAAGCAAATTTTTGGGAAGCAAAGAAGCATCTGAATTAGCCTGTGCTTCAAAAGTGCTGTCAAAGGTCTAACAGTTATGCAGTTATTAACAGAAATTGGTGCTGATTGGAATGTCAGCTCTCTTATTTAATGTTTTATGTTGAAATTAACCAAACACATGCAGTATGGAAACGGGAGGGTTTGCTGTATTTTGAAGGTGTATATGGCGGAACATAAAATGGGTAGTTGGGATCAACTGCCTGTGGGGATTCTGTTAGTGAAACTTAGGAAAGATGTGCATGTGGTATCCCTCGGGCTTCTTAGAGATGGAACTTGCAGCTGAGCAAACAGAGAGAAGAAAGTAGACATAAATAATGAATTCTACCTTTAAAGTGTGAGAGAAGGGAAAGTAGAGTTTACAAACTGAGATGAGGAAATATTTCTGTAAGTAAGTAGGGAAAAGCAAAACACCGAAAATCAAATGTAAACTCAGATGGACTTTTGCTGCTGCTGTTGCTGAATGCCATCTAAAAAAAGAGAAATGCAGAGAAATGCCTTTTCTAACAAATGCCATTCAAACAGGACGTTTCTATCGTAGTATTAATAATACCATGCCTTGGCATGTGTTTGCAGTGTCATTCCACATGTGACTGAATGGAACTCTCCAGGAAGTCATTACCCTTTATTTTCAGACTGCATTCTTCTTCTCCTGCATATAAATTAAAAATCTGAGAAAAGTATCCCTTCACAAACCTAGCAAATTAGCTTTACATTAATTTAATGTGATATTTAAATGTAACCCTTACTCTACCCAAGAAACGATGGCAGTCTTCACCCCTCTGCACAGGTGTACGTGGTTGGGGGATACGACGGGCAGAACCGGCTGAGCAGTGTGGAGTGTTACGACTCCTTCTCCAACCGCTGGACGGAGGTGGCTCCCCTGAAGGAGGCCGTGAGCTCCCCGGCTGTGACCAGCTGTGTGGGCAAGCTCTTTGTCATCGGGGGTGGGCCTGATGACAACACCTGCTCTGACAAGGTCAGTGAGTTGTGTTGTGTTGTGTCTTCTGCCCACAGGCAACAGTGTTGCTGGGTTAAAACCTGATCCTGCAGATGTCTGCTTTAACTGTGTTTGCTGAAGGGAGTATGGTGGTGTTATAAGACAAAAAATACAGAATAGAAAATGTTAATTCAGGGATACACTGTTCCTGTGTTTTTTCTCATGGATACTGTCACTTAAACCTGAGTGTTCAGAAAATAATGTCAAATACAAGTGTGTGTGTGTAGACATTATTGATACGTAGACTTACACTGACTTTGTTTTCTTGGTGAGGTATTGCCCACCAGGCACTGCTTCTTTGTCTCTACTTATATAACCTGTGTGGGCATGCCAGGCTGTTATTTCAGTCAGGCTGTTAAGATGAAAGGCCTGTATTTGTTCTCAGGTTCAGTCCTACGATCCTGACTCCAACTCTTGGTTGCTCCGTGCAACGATCCCCATTGCCAAGAGATGTATCACGGCCGTGTCCTTAAACAACCTGATCTACGTTGCTGGTGGGCTCACCAAAGCCATCTACTGCTATGATCCCATTGAGGACTACTGGATGCATGTACAGAACACGTTCAGCAGACAGGTAATTAACAGTAAAAGACCTGTACGCAGCTGAGATGTAGTTTTTGACGTTAACATCTTAGCCTGAAATGAGTATGCACTTGTTTAACTCTGACACAGTTGCATTTCTGATTCCGTTCTTGCTTTACCTCTTCTTCTGTGTAATTCAAAGCCTCACAGAAGAATTTTCTAAACCAGTAGCTTTTTAGTTGGGCATCAGTATTAGCCTCTCCACACTTTGGGAGCAGTTACTGTTGGAGAACAGGGTAACAGTGTAATGGATGATTTTTTAATTGTATAGAAATGAACTCTGTCAGGTTCTGCTGCATGTTTTAATTTAGACTGAAGATAGTAATTTCCTTAAATTGATTAAAGCCTTTCAGTGTAACCAGAAATATTGAAGGCTGTTTTTACAGTGTGAAAAAGCCCCTTTGTATAGCATAGAAAGTTTCTGATTTGAGTAGTGAGAGCTCTGCAACTGCCAGATATGGGACACAAAGCTTAACCTTGGTGGTGAAGTGTGTGTGTGTATCAGTTACATTTCCCGATGTTTTTAAAACATCAGTCACGTACCCTGTGGTATTTCCTTAACAGAACTTCATTCTTTCCTGGCCTTCCCTTTGGTCCTCTGTTTTGATCTGTGTTCTCTATTTCACTGAATATTTTTTCCATGCCTGCTTTCAAGGAAGAAATAAAATCCTATCCGTGTTTCAAGTAAGACATAGCACAATCTTTTCTTATGCACTCCTTTTAGTCATGCCTCTTTTCCTCTTCCCATTTACATCCCTCTTCATTATCTGTTATTCCTCTAAGATGCTTCTCCTTTTTCCATCTTTTGCATTAGTAGTACCTACTGTGGTCCCTCTTCTGAAAACCTTTGTTCTCTTCTCCTTTCTCTATCTCAGATCTTTAAATGGTGAGTACAGTGTTCAGCTGAATTCCATTGTATCCCTCGTCTGAACTATGGAGACCTGAAATAGTCTTTTCTGTAGGATTGTGCTGTTGCTTTCTGTAATTATGGTCCTTTCTGCATTGGTCCTTTCAGAAGGGAATAGTATAGACCTGTTTACAAACAGAAATCAGTGCTGCCCACCTGCACTGGGGCAGACATGCACGAATCAAGGTCTTGCTTTTTAGATAATCATGTATTCCTTTGTGTTTCTTTGAAACAGGAGAATTGTGGCATGTCTGTATGTAATGGAAAAATCTATATCCTTGGTGGAAGACGGGAAAACGGTGAAGCCACAGACACTATTCTTTGTTATGACCCTGCAACGGGCATTATCACGGGAGTAGCAGCCATGCCCAGGCCAGTATCGTACCATGGCTGTGTGACCATTCATAGGTATAATGAAAAAGGCTTTAAACTGTAATTTTTCTTCCTGAAAAAAAGAAGAAAACGGCATGAATGAATCCAGTGGTCTGCTGCAAGACAGGCTTTTTAAAGATTCCTGAAGTGGGAATTCCCTGCCTAAGTGTCGTATGAAAATTATATCCTGTGCCTTTAGAAAAAGGGTTCATTTAACTGACAAAACAAGTCTCCAAACCTGCCCAGTAACCAGAGTTCATTTGTATCTGCTGTGGGCTCTGATACAAGAGCAGTAACAGTATGTTGTACTAGTGGTCAGCAAGTTTGCCCTATGTGTGATTAGTAATTAAAATCTTGGAAGCTTTTTGGGGAAAGTGCCTTCACAAGCTTTTGTGCCTCTGTCCTAAGAAGCAATATCTGCAAGGTGTTTCCAGTTCTGCTAATGGGAAAAACAGATTCTTTGATCCCAAAGAATCATCTAAGATAATTACCTATAATTTAAAAAGTTTAAATAATTGTAATTCATATGCAGCATTCCTACAGGCAGATTACTTGGCTTAACCAAGCAGATTATATGTCAGATCATGCATGGTTTGGAATTAAAACCCCAAAAAGCATCAACAAAACAAGCTACATAGGGCAAACATGAGAGTCTTCGAGGAATGCTTTTTTCTGAAGGAGAAGCTGGTTGTTTTGTGAGCCACCACAACACACTGCAGTGATGATTGTGTACCTTAACCCTGTGGACCTTATTCATAGTGTTGATAGATGTCCATCAGAAGTACAAGGCTACATGGCATGGAAAACCAGTGGAGTGTAGGCCGTGTGTCTGTGAAGCAAATTTTGTATCCCAGTTTTTACCTTTGTGAGCAGTATGGCTGAAGGTTACTGGGTTCTCTCTTTGCTCACTGCCAAGTATCTCTACACTATTTAAGAAGTAAAAGAGGATGAACTCTGGGTTCTCCCACTTACCTGAATCACATTTTAAATTACCTGAGGATAGAGTTAGGGATTTGGGTTGTGCCCTACCGCTTATAAATTGTTTTTTTGGATATCTCATCTGCAGAGATGGCAGAGTATCCACCAGGTATTTCTTGGCCTTTCTTCAGACAATCACTTACTCAGCACAGTTAAACTACTGTATAAGCTGCTTGGCCATAGATAAAGACATTCTGGGAAGGTCCCTGCTGTCACCAGAAAAGTATCTGTGGACCTGTCCATGTAGGCATATGAGGTGACTCCCATATGACATATTTTGGATAATTTTGAAGCTGAGGAAGCACCTGTATTTTGACACATACTACCATTTAATTTTTTTTTTTTCAGGAAAGGTATTTTTTTTAAGTCCTCTCAAGACTTCTGTTCTAGGTCTCTTTATTTCCAGTACACAGTTGTACAGTTGAGGCACAAAGTTCATAAAAACTGAAACAGCACTTGAGAGTTGGAAAATGAATAGGATTGTCTGCATACCAATTTCCTGGTAATCACCAAAAACCTCAGGAACTGCCTTTTAAAGGAATTCTGAGGACTGCAGCCAATAGGGAAGTTGGTCAGTGCCAGGGTAGAAGAAAAACCATAAAACCCCTGCGGAGCCAGCCCTGGCCTCGGGGTTCTGGTCTCTGTGCTTGCTCGGAGGGTGAAAATAAGCACCATCTCTGGAACGTTGTTTGTTCCACTGGACTTTCCTCATCTGTTTTCCCAGAGTATTTCTGCATGAGATGGAAATTCTGACCCTCAGTGAAGCTGTGCCAAACTGGGAGTCACCGTTTTCAGTAACATGGTCATGACTTTTAAAGAGCACTGGGAGCTGCACTTTGGGATGTATTGACTTGTAACCTCAGGAAAGGACACAAATTTCAGTTTCTGGCTGGATACCAAACACTGCTTTGTATATACTGAATAAGAATATTGATAAAATACCAATCTCTGCATATCAGTGATTGATCAGGAAATCAGTCCCTGAGCAGGTACATCCACATTGCCCTAAAAAGAAAGTCCCTCGGTAATGCAAGACAAATGAGTCAGATAAATTAATCCTTTTCTAAATTCCTTCTGTTTCTCCTCACCAAGTTTTACTTTGAAAAAACAATTTCAGTACCTGTGAATAAGGTCTGTTGATTGCAATGGTAATTGCCCAGTAACTGATACTATATACTAACAGTGTATATAGCTTGTGCCATCATTTTAAATGAAAATGTCAAAAATTCTAGGAGCACTTAATTAGAGATGCAATTTGAAAAATACTCTCCTTTCCTTTGATTTCCTCTTTGTTTGTATTCAGACTTGTAATGTTGATTGTTATGCTAAACTGTTTTTAGACAGTCTTCTGTAGGTGTAGAACAGTGTCATTTAATATGTTTATAATAATACTGCACTACTCTGTAAATAACAAGATACTGCTTTCTATGGTTTTGAAGATGCATTTTATAGTTTAGTTGTCTTTTCTAACAATTTATGTACTGTTACTGTTACCTATTATTTTGAAAATGACAGTGTTTAATGAACAGTAAATGCAGAAATGTAGATGCAGAAGAAGACTTCTGCTTACGATTCCTGACAACCTGTATTCAGTGCTGAGCAGTTACAGGTGTGGAGCATTGCTTAATGGCAGTTATTTATGCAATGATTTCCTTAAAACAGGCAGTGAGATTTTCTTCTTGCTTGTTAACTCAGTAAATAATTTGCACTTATGGCCTGCTCTGTTACAACAGTTATTTTCAGATGTTCTAGAAAAGGAACGATTCAACTTTGGTTTAGTGAAAATGAACCATTTTTCTAGAAGGATGCGTTGATTTGGAAGTCGCATTCCTGAGCCACCTGTTCTCCAATGCATTTCACTTAGGTATAAATGAATTCCAAGATTTAAACTGTCACTATTATGCATATTTAGCTGCTTGTAGTTTATGGGCTTGAGCAGCAAGTCAGGGGAGGGGGGGAAGGGGTTTGTCTCAGCTAGGAGAGAAAATTACTAAAGCCATGTACTCTAATCAAAATAATCACCATCATAAATGGTGATTTTGGTAGCTGTAGAGCACCTGCACAAAGACATAACTTCAGTCCAACCACACACGGGAAGAGGGCCCAAGTATCTCCAAGAAACACCTAAAAATTAAGCTTTAAGTATTGTCTTCACTAAACACGAATGAGTAAGTATTTTCCTTTCCATTTTGATGTCCAGTCCTGTTCTTAGTAATGTGATGTTCATTGAAAAGGAAGTTGATGCTTCCTTGCAGCAGGGGTTCTGGAAGGTTCTGAATCGCTGATTTCAGTACTGCAGTACAGAGCAGCTGAAGCATTCCCCCTTTTACAGCCATCAAGCACGGAACCCTTCCTGGGAATCATGTAGCTGTACCTGTAGGCTGCCTCCTTGATAATGCTTAAGTAGGCATAATTTGTGGAATCTCTACCATCAGGTGAATCATTTTATACTGTAAGCCTGCTTTTTGGGAATTGGGCACTGTGCTTTCCACTCCTGCACAAAGGGGTCCAGATTGTGCACTTTCTACTTTAATTGGCACCAGTGCAGTTCTCATCAAAGATTGCTTTGTGTGTACTCTCTGAAGCAGAGATGTTAATGCACGTTATGTTGATATGGACCCTTATCATAATTTACTGAAGCTTTTTAAACGATATTTTTAATACTGCAAATTTTTGATAGAGGCTAATGATGCAGGAAGAGGAAATGCTCACTTTGACAGAGGTTCAGAGGAAGCTTGAGAGCAAGGACACTGCTGCCTGTTCCAGCTTCTTCCTCAGAATAGTTGAGTTCACCACGTTATCTTAGGGAAATACTCAGTTTATCCTGGTTTTCCTTTACTTGAGCTGCAAGGACAGAAGGAGAAGCAGGGCCCGCTCACTGCCTGTGACTTCAGGTTCCCCTCCTGCCCGAGGCTGATGGGGCAAAGCCGTGAGCTCTGTCCAGCTCCAGAGAGACGAGACAAAAGGAACTCCCCGGAGTGGAGATGTGGCAGGAGGGGCTTGCTGAAACCAAGGTGTTCTGGATGCTCACGAGTTGGCAATTCCAGATGCAGAAACTCAGGTGGTAAAAGTATTTTGTGTCTGCAATAGATGTGCAGATACGGTTATGCTCTGCCAGTGGCAATGCTCAGAGAAGCCAAAGGGTCATCTTTCTGAATTGCCCAACTAGGCAAGTAGATGTGGGGGTTCTGCCTTCCACGGAAGATGGCAAAAACCAAGAGCATTAAGAAAATCACAAGACTTGATCACTGTGAGGCGCAATGAATATTTTCATCTGAATGTAGTCTCGTGCACGCAAGAAAGTACAAGTGAAATGGTTTGTTGTGCCTGGCTGAAAAAAAATCTGAGCAACATATACTCAGATAAGGAGTCTACATGGTAAGATGAGATTTCTAAGCAGAAATTTACTGTCTGGTTGGGGGCCAAGCAGTGATTTTTATTGTTTTTTTAATATGTTTAGCACACAAGTTTCCTCAGTGTGGAATTATTTCAGATGGCATTAATAAAAAATGGATGTGGCTGTCAGTTCATCATGACAGTGTCAGTGCTGTGAGCATTGCCACACAACAGCCTCCTGCCAGCCCCAAACGGGCAGTGACTCGTGTGTTCTCTGCACGCCGCCTTTGCTGTCTTCCCTAACTAATGTTACACACAAGGTCATCAAAGTATAACAGCCCTGGTAACATTACTGTCTGAGAACTGTAAACTATTTACAGGAACATTTCTTTTTTTCTACTGTAGGGATCCAGTCTACGCTCATGTCTGTGTGTGAATAATTCTGTGATCATTTTCTGGTAGTGCTGTTACAAGTGATGCACATAAAGCCCCTGTGTACAGCTTGTTAATAATGTAATTATGGCTTACTTTGTATGATTAACTTCAAAGAAAAGAATGTATGTTAATTTTGAAAAGACCTGTGCCTTGAATTCACCTATATTTTTATCTATTGTGAAAAAGAGCTTGGGTTACTTCTCCCAGTTTGTACCTTTATTAGGATTGGTCTTACTGTCTGGACTGTTGATGTCCTTCTAAGAGAAATAAATTTTGCCATTCATTTTAATATGAATAGTTAAACTTCTTGTTTAGAATATGCCTAGAATGCTTCCATTTATACAGTGCTATGGCAGATATAATCTAGGGAAATCAGTATTTGTTTTTTTCTATTTTTTGTTTCAGTGACAAAGGACTGAGTTTAGTCTTTGACTTCCTGACCTAAACATGTACAGTTTCTTGTTTTAGTCAGTAGCCTCTGTGATATTTCTGAACTCTCTGAAGTCATCAACCTCTTGTTCAAGATACAAAATATGAAGCAATAATGTGGTGCAGCATGGCAATAAGCAAATCAAGAGACTTGAATGTAATGTACTATTACTAATTCATCTGTGTAAATGCTGGACCTATGAGTCATTCTCCTTTGGTGCACCTGTAGCAATTTGGAGTCAGATAAATAGGAGCTACTTGGCCACAGAAGGAGAGTTTACCTCCTGAACTGTTACTCATATGATACTTTATCTTTGCCTGAAATCATGTTTTGATTTTCCTTTTTTTTTTTTTTTGCTGAGGAAAACAGCAGTTCATGCTATTCTTTGCCAGTTCCTTTATTTACTGAAACATAAAAGCCGTAGTTCCACGAAGAGCTGATCTTGTCCTGGAGAACAGCCTGGTGCAGCACAAGTGATTGAACAGGAAAGCTCAGACCACTTACTGTGTGCCAGAGTCACGTTACGTATGTAACGTGTCTCACATATAACATTGAGGTCTTCGGATTGTGCTGACAGTAGAAAAGTGATTTTGTTATGTAGCACAATTGCAATAACACCTGTTATATTTAAAATATATTTCTTGCATAATTCTTTGAAAGTTTTTTTAAGTTCAGTGTACCTAATAAACATTTGCCTTTTGAATAGTTCACTGTGGTTTATTTAGTTTATGCGAAGTTCCAGGGTGGGGCTTGGTGGAGCAAGGAGGAAGCTCCCTCCTGTTTTTTCTGGGTCATTTAACTTGCTGGATTCTGGCCCTTGTGCAGTCTCTGTCCACTGATCCTTTATTCTGCCTCCCAGTATACGTGTTTTCCCTCCTCATCTTTCTGTCCTCAACACAGAACTTACTACCAAGGGGAATAAAGGCAAGCTGGAGGCTATGCAGAAGAGTAAACTTGAAAGGAAACTGAAAAGAAAACAAACAACCCAAACCAACGTGTGTGGGATGTGAAATCTGGTTTGTCCTGGGTATTGTGATGAGAAAAGAAGGTGAGGGGACTTGGAAGGCAAAACCAGCATGGGAAATCAGGAAGAGGTCACATAACACTAGGAAGGTGACTGGCAATAACACAGGTTGGAAAGAACCATATAAAATGTTTATTTTCCTAATGTTAGCTACTTGACCATCTCAAGGTCCCACTCCCAGATGGCAAGAGTAAGCAGGTCAGACTGTGATGGAGAGGTACTATTACACCTGAACTGAGAGCAATCATTTGATTTAATATCACATTTTTTACAAATTACATCCATCTTTCACATATTTTCTAGTGGAATACTAGTTGTACTCTTGGCTTCCTCTTCTGTGTAATGTGTATTTTAGATCTCTCAGAACTTGCCCTTTGTGCAATCTTAGTCTTGCTTACTTCCCCAAAACATTGAAATGTTCTTAGAACAGGCCTAGTAGTGGCCCTTGAACCTTCAAGTACTTGCAAATTAGTGGCCTCATAAATAAGTTGGCAAATCCATGAGTGAGCAGGGCACTAATTTATGCTGGTTCTCAGCTCCCTGCATGAACCATGAGACTACCAGAGCAAAGCATCAATGCCATTAGCTGCACCTGACAGGTATTGCTGCCTGGCCAAAACCAAACACAAACTGTGGCATTCGCTGCACTAATTTGGACAATTTCAGCTCTGATTTGAGAGAATATGAAGTATGGTGAGCAGTAAGTATGGTATAAGGTTTGTGTGAAGCCTGTTTAAGGGCAGGTGAGGGCTGCTATCCTGGCTGTGAGGTGGCACATGCTGTGGACTGCTGCTATCCTGCACCTCATCAGCCTGGCATCCTTTCTTGGGTTTTGTTTTGTTGGTTGGTTGGTTTGGTTTGTTTGTTTGTTTGTTATTTGCTAATCATATAATCACAGAATCATTTTGGCTGGACAAAACCTGAGATCGTTGTCCAACCTGTCATGTCAACTAGACCTGAGTGCACTGAGAGCACTAAGTGTCACATCCAGTCTTTCCTTAAACACCTCTAGGGGCGGTGACTTCACCACATCTCTGGGCAGCCCGTTCCAATATCTAACCACAATTTATGTGAAGAATTTCTTCCTGATGTCCAACCTACCCCCCCCCCCCCGGCGCAGCTTAAGACTATGTCCTTTTGTCCTGTCCCATGTTGCCTGGGAGCAGGGCCCGACCCCCACCAGGCTACAGCCTCCTGTCAGGGAGTTGTAGAGAGTGATAAGGTCACCCCTGGGCCTCTTTTTCTCCAAGCTAAACACCCTCAGCTCCCTCAGGCGCTCCTCACAGGACTTGTGCTCCAGACCTTTCACCATCTTCGTCGCCCTTGTCTGGACCCGCTCCAGCACCTCAGTGCTCTTATCATCCTTTAGTGAAGTATCTTTTGTATAATAATGTCTCCCTCACATTCTATTACACATTAAAACACGGTTGTTCCAGGCAGCAAGTCCGGATGAGGGCACTGCACCTGTCCCTCCAGACAGGAACGCGGCCGCGTCGCTCATCTCGGTCGCGGCGGTGCCCCAGGCGAGCCTTGCCCTGCCCACAGCCCTCTCCTCGCCCACGGCGGGACTGGCGCGGCCGGACCCCCACAGCGCCACGAACCCGGCTTGACCCCTCTGCCCTGAGGGAGCTCCGCTGTCTCCGCGCTGTCCCCTGCCGAGAGGCAGCCGCTGCCCGCGGCCACAGGTGCGGCCCCTCACGGCCCCTCACGGCCCGGCACCGCCCCCCGCTCGCTGCCCGCCTGCGCGGGCCCGCCCCGGCGGCGAGGGCGGCGCTGGGCCCTGCGCTCATGGCGGCGGCGGCGGCGGCGGCGGGACGGCCCGGCGGGGGCCGGCGCTGAGCGCCCGGGGCGGCGCGGGCGCGGCGGGCGGGGGCGGCCGGTGCGGGCGGCGGGGCCGGGCAGTGGCGGAGCGCGGGTGAGCGGCGGGGCGGGAGCGGCGCGGGGCGGGAGCGCGGCCGCGGCGGCGGCTTTGTGTGCGCGGCGGGGGAGGGGAGCGGCGCCGCCGCACGTGGGACCGGCCGCGGGCAGCGCTCCGCCCTCGGCGCCCCGCGGCGGCACCGCCACCGCCGTCACCCCGGGCACCTCCGACACCCACGGCGCGCCCCGCGGCGGTCCCGGCCCGGGCTCGCGGCGGCGGGTCCTGCCCCGCGCCCCTCCCGCCCCGGCGGGACGCGCTGCCCCCTCACGGGAAGGGTCGTGGCCCGCGTTGGGCGGCTCTCGGCCGGGCACGGCCGGTGTGTGACCCCGCGGCGGGGAGCGGGGCAGCCCTGCTGGTGCTGGGACACCCTGGGCTCTCCCCATGTGCTTGGGGTGCCCGTGTTCTCCTTTCCAGGGGCGGGGGTGCCTGTGCGGAGGCTCTCCCGCAGTCTCGGGATTCCGAGCAGGGTCCTTTTGCCCTCACGGGCAGCGGGCACGGGGGTTCTGCGTGACTGCAGCCCCGCCGAGGCCGTGGGCACCCGCGCTGTGGGGACCCACAGGGCTCGGGAGGCGTTTGAAGCTCCCGGGCTGTGCAGAACATGCCAGCTCCCATGTGCAGCTGTGGGGTGATCTCTAGCCCCTGGGGAAGGAGTTGCTCCCGCTCCTGGGTGTGCACCACAGGCCTCCCCACGTGAGGTGAGAGGTTGAAGTTTGCCCAGAAGGTCGCTATGGGTAACGTTAGTGCTTTTATTTTTCCTGTCAGCGGAGTAGAGAACATGTCTGGGATCAAGAGAGTGATCGCAGAGAAGGACCCCGACTATGAGGAGATCACCATCACGCATCCCAACAAGCGGCACAAAGCAGCTGAACAGTCAGGTAGGACCTGATGTGGATGTGCATGCTGTCCACAAACATTCAGGAAAGGGCTGGGGCAGGAGCTAAGGGGCCAAAGGACAGACACTGAACAAGGCAAATAGTGATACCTCTGTGTAGCTAAATGAAGATGTGCCGTATGTGGAGTCATCCCTACCTGCCACCTGAACCATAAATAAAGTGTGAGGATGCAGCCTTTGGTGCATGATAGCAGCTGGAGCATGAGCTCTCCAGGGTCCCAGCCGTGTACTTTGCTTCCTGCTGCTTGCTGAAGTATTTGCCAGTGCACCTTTCCGTGCTGTGTTATGCTGCAGCCTGTGTATCTGTTTTGCAGTTGAAGTCTGCTCCTGGAAGGATTGGCAGTTTGTTTATGTTTTGGGGGATGCGCTGGTTGCATTACAGCCTGGGGAGGGGTAAAAAATCCATGACCTTGCAGTACACAGACTGGCTCTTGGAAGACAGCAAATGTTTGCGAGAGCAGGCAGAAAAAGCAGAAAGGAGCAGTGTAGAAGGGATAAGGTAGGGAGAAGGAAGGGACCTTAAAACATGCAAGAAAGGAGAAAGAGGAACCTGACTAAAGGAGATGGGGATAAAGAAGTGTAGTGGAGAGAGTAGCTGGATGAGTAGGTTTGCATTTGGCACACTTGGATATGCTTTGGAAACCAGCCTGTTGGCAGAGTGCCTGGGACAGGTTGCAGTCGTCTCTGGGCAAATGAGAGTGAAGCTTCTTGCCCCGGGGACAGGGAGTAGGCCAGTGATTTTTGGCATAGCACAGCTAGTGAGAGGATCATGATGGGAAGAGCTGACGAACAGGGAGGTGAGAAAACCGAGGCTGGCTGTGGGATCTGAAGACAGTCCAGGAATAGAGCAGGGTGCCGGAGCTGCCAGTTGGAGAGGGACAGACGATGGCTTCGTGGGTGATGTTTTGAGGATGGTGTACAGCTGGTCAGGTCTGAGGAGGCTGAACTCTGAGGTGAATGTGTTGTTGGTCAGGTCCTGTTTGCCACGTCAGGCAGGGGCCCTCACGGTGGGGCCCAGTGCAGCTGTGCTGTGCTGTGTGTGGCTGTGTCACCACTCCCAACTGCCTGCCCTGCCTGGCTGCCAGAAGTCACCACCCTCTGTTCTGGAGTGTCCCAGGGACTGCAGATGGGGTTTTAAATCTGCTTCTGAAGCAACTTTTTCAGAAAGTCTTGATAATGAGCAGACAAAGTCTTAGGGCCCTGGATAACTGTCCTTGCCAAATTGAACTTTCTGTTCAGGTGATTCCTCCAAACTGGCGTCTTTCTTCCTCTCATGGAAGATCTCCAGTTTTTGATGCTAGAATTCCTGAAGGACACAAATTTCACTAACACAGTCTTAATGAGGGACTGCAGTTGACACTAAGCTGGGAAAAATATGAAAATAAAGTGTTCTTAAAAGCCTCTGTAATATAACCACAAATCCTGAAGTGCTTTAATTGTCATATGTTGGTGTGGCATGGCATCATCTTTTAGGGAAGAGATTCAGTTGTCCCCATCTGAACCATACATCTCATAGCTTAATCTGTTTAGGTTTATTTTAAGTGTAGCCTTACATATGAATTTCCTAGGCATGGCTGGAGGTAAATTATATCCCTCTGGTTTTTAATTTTGCCTTACTCATACAGATTCCAGTGTAATTCTGTTTTAATGTGGGCTTGAACTATTGCTGATCCTAGAATATATATATGTATATATATTTGTATGTGGAAATAAGTTAAAATATTTAGGATACCCCTGCTGCCTATAGAGGTATCAGTTGCCTCACTCCTGTTGTGGTTACCTTATCAGACAGTACAATTATGTGTGCTGTCTGGAACGTACCAGCAAGGTTTTGACTTGCTTTTGGTTTCTTTACTCTTTCTCTTGGGATATTAGAAACCCTTTCAAACAGATACATACCTTTTAGGAAAACATATACTTGCTCTGAAGCTCAAGCCAAAGTCTTGGTGCTGTTGCCTCCTATTCCATGTAGAAACAATGCGAAATTTTTCCAGAGAAGCCCAGGCAGTTTCTCTGATCTGCTTTGCAGTGGGGTCACCGTATTTCTGGCATGAGCTGGAGCACCTTTTGCAGGCTTTCTTCTAGAAGTGTAATTCCTGCTTTGCCAGATTTTTACTTAGAACTTGATAAAAATAGTTCTTGTTTGAACCCCCTTGAGGGGTAATGGAGGTGACAAAGAAAGGGCAATATTAAAGGCTGTGGTATGTGTAGAGCCAGAAGAACAGTTCTTCCCATGTATACATGTCCTAGAAAAAATACGTTAACGTGCCAATTTCGTTCTTAGCCACTAATTTGCTGTTAGGTATTTGCACAGTTTGAAATCTTAAACTACATACTTTCCACTGAGGTCAGTAAACTCCTGCTGAAAGGCTAAATTTTTTTGACTGCTGTGCTGGAAGGGGATTTTGTAAGAGGTAGGCCAGCTTTTGAGAATATAGTTTCCTTTGTGAGTAATAAATGGTTTGTAGGCACTCCAGAGGAGGCTGCACTCCGTGCCAGTGCTGAACATATAAAGTATGCGTTTGCCTCATTATTGCTGCGTGATGTGGTGTAAATTTCCTGGATGTGAATCTGGCCAAGGAGAGCAGAGAAATGTCCCTGGTGTTCCAGCTCGTTCCTGCGCAATCACAGCTCTAACTGCGCTTGGCCGGAGCAGTTTGGAGTTTTCCTCTAACTGTTTACAACTTTACTGAGACAGAAGTAAACGAACTGGTCCTGTTCTTCCCTTTTTCTGTTATTTGTCATCTCAGACCTAAAAAGGAAAAACTAGCTCTCCACATAAGCCAGCTTTTAAAGATGCATGTGGTTTTTGTTAAGGCAAATAACTTTGTTTTGCAGGAAAATCATCTTTCCCTTTTTGTGTGTATGTGCTGAACTTATTATCGCTTCGCTTCTCACTCCGTAGTGATCTCTGATCTTTCTGTTTGCAAACAGAGCCTCAAAAATAGAAATGTAAATACTTCATTCCTCTTTATTTTCCATGTGCGGCCTCGTGCAGCTCGAGATGTTACCGTGCAGAAGATTGAGACTATTATAAAAGAACAGTTTGCTGTCGAAATGAAGAGTAAAGAACATGAAATTGAAATTATAGATCAGGTATAAAGGTTTTGTTCCCATCAGTATCTAAGATGCTGTTGTCTGGGGGTTGGGGGATGGCTGCAGGGGTTATTTTTACTGTACGTTCCCTCTTCTTTTGGTAGCGCCTGATTGAAGCAAGAAGGATGATGGACAAGCTGCGTGCCTGTATTGTCGCCAACTATTACGCGTCCGCCGGTCTCCTTAAAGCTGGAGAGGTAAAAGTTACTCTGGGAACAATAAGACTTGAGAGAATATTTGCCAAGGAAGGTGTGTGGAGTTCCCTGGCTATTCAGCTGGTGTTTGGTTTTGAGATGTGGTTTAGCCAAATGGGGGAATGCAAACTGCGAGTGGGGTGCCAGTGGGAGAGGAGAGCTGTGCACCACCGGCTGGGCCTCAGGAACCTGGCAAACAGGAGTCTTCAGGGAGCAGTTGAGAAGTCCTTCAGCATCCCCTGCTTCTGATTTCTAAAATACTCTGCTTTTTTTTTTTCATCGGTTCTTGCATGACCACACCTTTCTTGTCAGACACTGCACGGTTTGACCTTGCAAAGACCTGAAAAATGGGGAATATGCTTTCCCATCCCACAGGAGGAGAGTGGAAGCAGATGGGTTTTGGAACTTTTCAGGAAAGGGAAAAAAAAAAGATTTTAAGATTTTTAGAGAGTTGGGCAGTGCCATGAAACTATCCTCCCTTTAACCTGGCAACCAAGGGTTGGTGAACAGACTGATGGCAGCAGCAGAGCAGGAGATAAATCATAGGGAGATTAAAAATTCACAAGATTAAAAGAACCTCAAACTTTCTTAGTTAAACCACAGTTCTGAGCACTCTGCCCTTAATGACTGCTGATTGCAGCATGTTCATGACTTGTGCAGGCTCCCAAATGACATGTAGTCCCTTCACAGTGTAGGATATCATTACCATCTTTTCAGTTCAGGGAGTCGTTCTGACTTCCAGTAAAGATCCAAATTGATTTTTGGAAGTTGCAGATGGATGCTGCAAACATGAGTTTTACTGTAGTCCCATAAGAATTTCTCTTCCAAGCAGTGGCTCTCAGTGCTGCTCCTGGTTTCCCTATTGTGATTTCCACAGGGCTTGGAGTGGGGTAAAAAGAAAAAAGTTCAGCTTGTTTTTCTCTCGATGAACTTGGGTTGAGCAACTGGAATTGGAAAAGGTTGTGGAAGCATTGGGAGGCTTGGAGATCCCTCTACCCGCCTCGATTTTTGTGTGGGCAGCTGAAGAATGTGAGCTAAGTTCTGATCTTTGAAAGTGCCTTTATCCAGTGCCATCATGTGTCTGCATGAGCTGTACTGTTCCTTGTTCTGCCATGCAGGGTGTTTGGTTTTTTTCCCTGCTGAATTTCACATTTGCTGGAAATAACAAATTTGGCAACTGTTTTGAAGTATTCACAAAACTTACTGTCACCTCCTTGCTTTATTTTGTTTTCCAGTAGTATTTATGATGTTATGGCTAGAATAGCTGTATCTTCAATTGCATTCCTAATTTTTTCTAAAAGTCCTGATTTGCAGGCAGGCTAAAACACTTCTTTCTTTTTTTGAAATTGTTGCTGGTTTCAGTTTTCTTTGTTGTCCGTTTTTAATTGTGGATATGGATATAACTCTCATAACTGAGAGTTGGTAATTGCTTCACTTGTGTGTGTGAGGGACAATTGGAAAGAATGTTCTCAAATGATCCTTTAAAGGCCAAGGTGGGACAATGTTTAATTCCACTCCTACTGCCACCTCTTGAAGGCAGTTCTGCCACTCCATAGTGGTGCTGGTGTCTATCCCCTACCACCCTCTCCATCTTGTTGGCAGAATTTTGGATCAGGGAATTCACATGGATTAAAAATAAACCTGCAAAGGAAAAGAATAAAAATTACAAAACAATAATAAGCAAAGCAACAAATAAATCCCAAGTTAGTTTCTTAATTTGTCTTCTTTTGTGACCTGCCCCTTCCCCATGAATAATTGTGCCAGCTTGGCTGATCCAAGTGGTTTGGGCAGGGAAGAAACCTCTTTAAGCTGGTACTACCTGTTAGAAAAGTTGTCATTGTCACTCTGGTATGTCTGTGGCTTCAGGAACAGGAACAAGGCTGTCTGTCTGACAGAGGGGTGTTTCTGCTGACTTGGTTCATCATCAAACAAAGGTGACAGGGAGGACTGGTGGCTGGGACAAGAAGTGGCTGAGGGACTCTTGCTTTGAGTGATGGGTGTTTTCCTTCTACTTCTGAGGTTAAAAGCAAGTTCAGGAATAAAAAAAGGGGCCTTTGTCATACTAGGGAAGAGAAAAAAAAAAAAAGAGTTATAAACACTTGCCCGCCCTGTGCTCCCCCTTGCAGGTTTAGGAGGATCTAAGATTAGCTCTAAGATGTCCTTTTTGAGGAAAGTTTGCAAGCTTGTCTAAGAACATTATTAGTTATCCTCTGTTAAGTCTTGGGAGCAGACAGGGTGCTCATATGTGTAGCTTGCCTCACAGGTGTTGACAAGACTGCCAGTGAGTATCAAAGCTGTAGAGTCTGATGCACTGAGTACCCTGACTGCCTGCCAGAGCTGGGCAGCTGTGGCCATCCTGTGTGTGGTGTAAGACTGGAGGTGTGTGCATGGTAAGAGATGATGTTACAAAGGAGCTTTTTAGGTATTTGGGCAGGCTACAGTCCTCCTTTCCAAATCCTGATGGGTTTCTGAGGTCAAAAGGCCTAAGGGAACAGATTCAATTTGTGGTGCTGTTTGTATAGAACCATTTTAAGCTTTTATCTTCTGCAGCATGTGTTTTTCCTGCAGGGCAGCTGATTAAATATTTGCTCTTTCTTCATACATTGACTTTTTCTTTTCTGGTGCAGCTCCTTTTTTATCCAGGCTTCAGGGGTATAGTGACCAGATCTGCCTCTTTCCTGCAGGGCACCAGGTCATGTGACGCAACAATTCTTAATCACCCTTCAATCAAGAAGTTCTTGGAATCGCCCTCGAGATCCTCATCTCCAGCTAACCAGGGCTCAGACACTCCCTCTGCCAACCACTCCGAGAGCGACTCGCTCTCTCAGCACAATGACTTTCTCCTGGACAAAGACAATGGCAACTTGGATGCAGAGGAGCGGCTGGCAAACAGCCTGGACCAGAGACAGAGCAGAAATGCTGGCCGGGTAAAGTAAAACTCGAGTGGTGGTCGAGTTGTTGGAGGTGTGTGCTCTGTGGACTCGGTGCTGGCACCAGGAGCTCTTCATGTTTTCACCCACCTTGCTGAAGATCTGTTTCTTGCCCTCTCCAACTGCTTGCTCCCACTCCCTCAGCCTGGCTTTGCTGTAAGGCCAACTGAAGTGTCTGTGATGTGGGTAACTCCTTTTAACTCAGCCCTGCCCAGCAGTGAGCTCTGTAGGCCACAGGGAGAGTGGTGTCAGCACAGCTCTGCTGTCTGGTTGTAGCCTCTGGGCTAGGAGGCGCTTTACAGCCTGAGCAAAGGGCTTTGCTGTAGGGATGGAAGTCAGGTCAGGAGGGTAGAGCCTGGAGGAAAGAGCAAGATGTGTCATTCTCAGCAGTGTTTTTAGGAAGTAGTGCTGGACTGCAAGAGCAGTTGATCCACTGCAGGGGTTTTGCCTCCTCAGCAGCCTCTAGTGAAAACAGTAAGACCAGTGGAGTAGCTCACCCTGGGAACATGAGCTGGTAGAGCCTGGGTGCATAGTTGGAGTTGGTTTTCACTTTATGGTGCTGCTTGCTGTTTTGCATCATAATATCACTGTTTGCTCAACTGTACCAGACTGACCCAGGTTAAAGATACCTGCTGTTTTTCCCTCATGCTCTTTTCTGGGTTATTTTGACCTGGATCCATTCCCTCTATGGCTCTCTGTGCAGCCATATAAATGCTTCACCTGCTGACTGCAGGTAGCTCCACTGAGTAGGCTGACTCACTGTCTGGAGGTGAAATGTGCCTTAGCAGGTGAAATGTGCCTTAGCAGGTGAGGTGAAACTCTTCAATTTCCTTTCCTCATTTAAGCAGTCAGGCCTGAGAGGAGTACAGCCCCTATATCTCATGAATATGGCTGCATTCTGCAGGTGAGCAAGTTGTAGTAATACAGGGCAGAAAGAGCAGTGATTCTGCCTCCACTGAACAGCGTGAGACCCGATAACAGGGCTGCAGTTTGCTGAAACCCTGCCTGGGGTCTGTGCCAGAAGGCAGATACATCACATGGAACATGGACCCACCTACATTGTAAACCACTAGAGCAACAGAAGTAGTTCCTTGCACTGAGAGCATTGATGGAGCAGTTCCATTGCTTGGGTGTAGCATATTGCTACATCTTCGGCCTGCAGGCTGTGGCCCAGAGGTGACTGAAGGAGTGTTAAGTAGCAGGAGCCTTCCCAGCCTTCCCTGGCTCCTTGCTCCACTTTGGGGCATCACTGGCTTGACAGAGGAGGGCTAATGGTTCCTGGTGAATCCACTGCTCCCCACGCTGCCCCTTGTCTGGGGAGAGCTCAGTGGAGTATGCTCCAGGAAGCTGCGGCACCAGCTGTGTTGGTCACTAGAGGTTGGCAGTCCCTTATTCTCCAGACACCCACTTTGTCCGAGAGCTGTAGAAAAGCCTCTCATTCCCGTGCAAACAGCAGTTCCACTTGTGTTGGCACTGTACATCATTGTCATATCATTGTCATATCAGGGAGCCTTGACCATGGTGTAATAGCTGAGGTTGTGTTACGGGATTACTGGTTGTATTGTGCCCCAAGGATTGTGGTGGATTTGCAGGTTTACTTGGATGTCAGTGACGTGGCGTGGCTGCTGCTGCCCCTGCTGAGCTGGAACTGAATTGCTGTCTCAGGCCCAGCCTTGACTCTTCACCATGAAGCAACAACAGAGTCTGGGAATGAGAAAGATTTAGATTTGCATCACCCACTTGTGGGAGATTTACCTTTTTTTATTTTTTTTTTTTCTGATTAATGACCAACATGATGCCATTCTAGCAGTGCCAGTTTCTTCCAGATAGTGCAGTGGTAGTGCTTTGGAAAGCCAAGCTGAACTCATGGCTCAGATCTGTGTGATGTCGCACAGTGTCTGCTCAGTTAAGCCATGCTGTGCACTCCTGGCTAGGTAGGATAGAACTGTTCCATGCCTGAGTTGCTTAAATGTGCCTGGACAGCAATTCAGGTATTTTTAGGGATGATCTGTTGTTGGTCTGTCATTTATGCAGGTCTGTTGTTTTTTTTTTTTCCTAACAGCACCTTACATTTCTAGCACCAAACAAAATGATGTTTAAGAGGAATGTTTGGGTTTTTGTTTGCCTTTTTTTTCTTCCCCTACCCTCAGGACAGTTCGGGTGTTTCAAGCTCTCAAAAACCAGGACAACGAAATGCCGGACTGTCAAATGATGAAACTTCACGGCTTTATGTGAAGAAAACGATTGTGGTTGGCAACGTTTCCAAGTTAGTATCCAGAGCTTGAGGGATGGTCCTTTGTTTCAGGATTAAATGGAACAGGAGGTTAAAACTAGGATGCAAATAAAACTGCTAGGCTGTCACAACATGAGGTGTTGCCCTTGAATAAACACTGCAGCCGAGGCAGCTCTCCTCAAGCGTCTGCATGAGGGTTTTTGTTGTGGGAAGATCAGGTGTTTTAGTAGTTGTTTTATTTATGTCTGTATATATAGGGAGTTCTTAAGATCTGTTTGTCTCAAGGGAAGTATTTCAGCCTTTTTTGATCAGTTAGAAGTCCAAAGCTTTCCCATGAAAATTTGGAAAAGCAAGTTGTCCTAATTCAGTGTGTTGGTTAATTGAATTGGTTGGCTAATTCAGTGTGTCCCTAGGGACAGTGTGGGTTTTTTTTAAACAGAAAAAAAACAACCCAATGCACCAAACCACCAGAATGAGGAAAATTGTGACAGCCCAAAATAATCTAAATAAATTAATTTTTACAGTTTTTATTTATATTTTTTAAAAAATTGACAGGTAAATATACATAACTTTTGAACTTTGAGAAAATTAGTGAAGAAAGGCGTTAATTTTAGGAAACTATGGACAATTCCAGGTTTTAACTCTCCTTCACCCTGGCACTACTCAAGTCAGTCTTGTGTAGAAAGTTTCAGACATTTGGTGACAAAGCCTAGTCTTAGACTTGCATCATGAAAATCTACCTAAGGCTGTAGCCAGAACTAAGAATTGATTCTGAAGTTTCTTAGAAATTCCTGAGAAGAATTGTTTTTATTGTATAAATTGTATTTATGGTAGCAGAGTTGTTGATGTTTTCTGCTGTGGTTTTGCTTCCTGATATCTCAGAATAGGATGGGAAAAGGAATCCGACTGTGGTAGAATGTTAAAATTAAGTCTTCCCAATTAAGAACCAAATGTTTAAATGGGTGAATTTCACATGGCCATTGTGCATTAAAATAGAGTAAATGTGTTAGAAGAGTAGAGCAGATTTTGGGACCTGTATCTGCTCCTGGATGAACTGTCAGAGTAAGGACGAACAAACAGAACAGTACAGGGAACAAAGTCCCCACAGGCATTTTACTACCCCCAATTTTTTTGCCTAAACTTTTCCTGAAATGCTTTTTGCAGTATGTGTCTATTTGGGATTTTTATCTTGTGTTTGTTTTTTCCTTTCTTTGCCAGGTACATTCCCCCTGACAAGAGAGAAGAAAATGATCAGTCAACCCATAAATGGATGGTGTACGTCCGAGGCTCTCGGAGAGAACCCAGCATAAATCATTTTGTCAAGAAAGTTTGGTTCTTCCTCCATCCCAGTTACAAACCTAATGACCTCGTAGAAGTGAGGTAATAAGGAATAATTCCAGTCACTATTCCAGTCTTTATGCTTGCCAGGCTTATAGTGCTGACTTTCTTGGAAAGTTAGCAACTTCTTTTCCTGGTTTAGTATTCCGTGTCTGTATTTAACCTCTAGCTTGATTGGGCTTACTCCAAAATAGTAGTAAAAATAAACAAGTTTTTCTGTAGAAAATGGGCCAAACAGCTTTGATTTTTTTGTTTTAATTTCTTTCTGAGAAAAATCATTCAGTAGTTGCATTTCACGTTATTCCTGTGGGTTTGTGCATCCTGACCTGTATCAGGAACAGTGTGGCAGCAGGAGCAGGGAAGTGATTCTGCCCCTGCACTCAGCGCTGGTGAGGCCACCCCTGGAGTGCTGTGTCCAGCTGTGGACCCCTCAGTTCAGGAAGGACATTGAGGGGCTGGAGCGGGTCCAGAGAAGAGCAACGAGGCTGGGGAAGGGACTGGAGCACAAGTGCTGTGAGCAGAGGCTGAGGGAGCTGGGGGTGTTGAGCCTGGAGAAGAGGAGGCTCAGGGGTGACCTCATCACTCTACAACTGCCTGAGAGGAGGTTGTAGCCAGGTGGGGGTCGGTCTCTTCTCTCAGGAACCAGCAGTAGGACAAGAGGGCTTGGTCTTAAGCTGTGCCAGGGGAGGTTTAGGTTGGATATCAGGAAGAAATTTTTTACAGGGAGAGTAATCAGCCATTGGAATGGCCTGCCCAGGGAGGTAGTGGATTCACCTCCATCCCTGGAGGTTTAAGATGAGACTGGATGTGGCATCAGTGCCATGGTCTGGGAACCACAGCGGGGTTGGATCAAGGGTTGGACTTGATGATCTCAGAGGTCTTTTCCGACCTGGCTGATTCTGTGATAGCAGGACATAGCAAACTCGTTTGTGTTCCGTGTGTAACCAGATAACACTTGACTGCTGTCTTTTTGTGCTTTTTCTCAGTTTCTGGTATCTGATGTCAGTGCTGTTTGTCCTATGGTTTAATCCTGTCTGGTTAATTGATTTCTGTTGTCAGAGTCCCAGTCATCTTCCTGAACATTTATGTTCTGGACTAAAAACAACCTATAAACCTCTCCCGTTTTGCTTTGTTGCAAAACTACATTTGGGATTTACAATAACAAGCTGAAATACAAAGTAACAGTAAATGTTACCTATAAATACACACCTCTTTTTCAGCTGGGAGAATGACAGTGGTTAATTTTACCTTGTTCTCTCTATATGTTGTTCTCTGGGTGTTATATGAAGCATGTGTCTTCTCTGCCTGATGGGGAACAGGAAGAAGTGATTGCAAAATGCTGCACTGAAAGCTCACCTTGCAGCTGTGTCCTAGGAGCTGGCTTGGGGTTTTTGGAAGGGAGTATTTTTCATTTGACATAGAATATAACACAACCTTTTTTTCTTTTTAAAATAAGACACTTGTTTCCCGTGCCTCTCATCCAACAACTTTTTACCATTTTCTTCCCTGTCCCCTTGTGTAAAGTTAAAGCATGTTTTCAGCTGTCCAAAGCCATAAAATTCTCATTGCTGTGATTGCATTCTCTTTGTGGTGAATAGCAGGCCTGAAGATAGCTGTAGTTGTCTGCTAGAAAAACAATCTTGGGCTTTCTGAAAAAGAGGGAGATGAAATCTATACCACTTCTGCATCAAAATGTAATCACCATTTTTTTTCAGAGAACCTCCGTTTCACCTGACCAGGAGAGGCTGGGGAGAATTTCCAGTGAGAGTGCAGATACACTTCAAGGATAGCCAGAACAAGAGGATTGATATCATACACAATTTGAAGGTATTTGAACAAAATACTTTATAGAAAGGCATTTAAATGAGCTCTCCTGCATAACCTGGAAGAGGCTCTGCTTGCATGTGTGTTTCTGCCTCTTTGCGTGTGTCCTGCTGATTATGAATAGTTGAGCTGGAGAATCAGAAAAGATCCAGGAAAGCCTCTTACCTTGGCTGTATTGGATTCAATGCAGTAGCCAGGGAACCCAGCCTTGCAGCAGCTGGAGTTGTTTCTGCTGAGAGCAGCAAAGCATTTACCTGCTTTTTTTTTCCTACAGTTTGAGATTTTTTTATCCTGCTCTCACTGGCTGAAACCTGACAGGGCTGCAGGGCTGTCTTTCTGTTGTTAAAGTGACTGCTGTGTCTGTTCTGTTTCTTCAGCACTTGCACATATCAGCTGGTGATTATCTCTGTTAGAGTGGGCAGGGAGGGCTGAGATTCCCCATTTGGTCCGTGTTCCTTTTGAAAAGAGCTTTCTTTTCCAACCCCCTCACTCCTGCAGCACTCAGTAGGATTTCTAGTATGCAGCAGTCCTGGAAAACTAGGCCATTGCTCTTGTTTTCCTCTTAATTAGTAGTCCCTGGCATTAGCAGACTTAAGTCCTGAGCTGGTTTAGTCTCCTGTTTCTTTTAGCAGCATTACTTTTATTTAAACTCTGCCTCCATTAATGAATTTCATGCTAATGTAGTTACCTCGTTGCAACTCCAAATATAGACAGTAGAGGAGGTTGAAAATATTCCCCTGCAACTTAAGGACATTTAATGGAGATGATGAGTAAAATACATTTGGGGAGATATAACTTGGGGAGAAATTGGTAACACTGTGATGGGCAGGAAAGAGGTCCAGCCTAGAGAAGAAAACTGAGACAGTCCTTGGCACACGAGCTCAAATCAGCAAACCTTTGCTGTTCATCTGAGCCTGTGGCTGCTGTGAGTGGATATGGGTGAGCTGAGGCCTTGCTTGTGGCTGGCAGCTTGTCAAACCCAGCTGTTCTCTATAGGTGTCTTAATAGATGCCTCTGGGGTGTCATGCCTCTTTGTCAGCTGATACTCTGTGAATGGTTTTTAATCAAAAACTATAAACACAACTTTCGTCTTGGTCAGTTTCAATCTCTGAGTTTTTCTCATTATTATTTCATTATATTGAGATGAGGAATAAAAAGGGACACTGCTTGAGGACTCCTCTTAGATTGGAGTAATATTTCCTCAACAATCTCCTTTCCTTCAGCTTTTTTGCTCCTTCCTATTTTAGTGTGGGCTTTGGGTCATGGTTGGCTTTTTTTGCAGAAGAGGCGCACTTAACACAGCATGCAGATTTCTGACCCTGTGGCCTCAAGAAACTGGATGTGCTGCTGCTCAACTTACACAGTTTGAACTCCTTTCAAACAATTTGTGTTGTAAATTCTACCTAATATGTTGCTTTGCCCTGGTTAATATATTGTATTGTTTTACCCAGCTGGACAGGACCTACACAGGCCTGCAGACACTCGGTGCAGAAACGGTGAGTCTGAGGGTCGTGAGATGGAGGTTGTACTTTGAGTGCCTTAAGGATGTTTAGAAAGAACAGGTACATAGGACTAAGCACAGAGTCAGACCCATTGGATTTTGCAGTTTCTAGAGTGTAGATTTTGCTCTCTTGTTGGATGAAATGATTGTGACACCTTGTCACTACTCATGACAATAATAATTTTTTCCCCTTCCTGGTTCAGAGGAGACTGTTTCAGCTCTTCTTTCAGAAAGAGCTTTGTACTATAGTTTTAATTTGTATTTCTTTTTGAAGCTTTTGGTACCCAATGTTATGATTTGTATTCTGATGTGCTGCAGAGCTCACACATAAAGAGTTTAATTTAAAGGGATCACTCAACTTTCCTGCTGAAATTTTGCAGTATATTAAGTACTTCTAAGTTTCTCTGTCTGTCAAGCTTCATACCTTAATGGAAAATGAACTCTTAAAATAAATAAGTGAATTAATAACCCATAGTTTGCTATATTCCCAAAGTTGTCTTGATATTGTTCTGCCCTTGTTGTACTGGAAATTTATATAGCGAAATTGCATTACTTCAGCTTTTCAGTCTGTGGTGAAAACATTAATGTGACATGTCTACTGTGATTAAAGAACACTTTCGGAGAGTAGATCATGTGGTGTTTCTCAAGGCCTTATCAAAAAAGCCAGAAAAGGCAAGCTGCAGTTTTGTGCCTGTCCCTGCAGGGGTGTGCAGCCCTTTCCTTAGTGGGATGCTTGGAGCTGGGCTCTGTAATCCTGGAATCAGTGTTCACTGTTCAGATTTCCCCATGGACTGAGGATGTACTGTTTTACATTTAGTCTGAGGACTAAATGTTGCAAGATTTTTGTCCTAGCTCAGGTGCTGCTGGACCTTTGGGAACTGTCCCTGAAATGAATGCAGAGGTGGGGGAAAGAAAAAGGGAAATAAAAAGGCAT
This sequence comes from Empidonax traillii, assembly GCF_003031625.1. Lineage (NCBI taxonomy): Eukaryota > Metazoa > Chordata > Aves > Passeriformes > Tyrannidae > Empidonax > Empidonax traillii. The sequence goes on along the minus strand of NW_020955593.1, from coordinate 711,333 downwards.
AGCTGGTTTCACTTTTTATATTTTTACCTAGCCACAAGTACTAATGTCTTTTCTCCTATTTTTGGAAGGTAGTGGATGTGGAGCTACACAGACATTCCCTTGGGGAGGAGTATCTCTTCTCCCAGTCTTCAGAGTCTGAACTTTCTGATGTTCCTACATCTTTATCACTACCACTGAGTATTCCAGCACCAGTCAAAGCTTCCTCACCAATTAAACAGCAGCGGGACTCCAGCCCGGATGCTTCTGTGGACAAAGGTAGAGCAAATGGGTATCAGTGAAGTGTGAGTTCTTGGAACTTCAGCTCTTCTGGATCCCTTCTTTATTGCTCTTATGCCTTAAAGCTTGCCAGTGCTTCCTGCTCCTTTCTCATCCCAGATGAATGTTTCCTAAATGTGCTCTGAAATATAAATCGGAAATTGTTGCAGATTATTTGAGTTTGGGGATTTTGTTGGTTTTTTTTTTTGTTTGTTTTTTTAATCTGAGGCTTGTTCTGGGGGCTCTGTGTTGCTAAATATAATGAATGTGGAGCAACAGCAGATGCACTTGGAAATAAAGTAGTTGAATAGCACATGGGTTTTTTTCTTAGCAGACTGTTTTCAAGGAGGTTTTTAGCTTTCTGAATGTCTCAGAGATTATATATACATTTAAGGAATTGGTCTAGTGAGGTGTTCAGTTGTATGTGTTGGTGCCTAACATGAGATGACTATGGGGGAACAAAAATCCCTACATAGCTGTAGTTACTGTAGTGTTGAAGAAAGTGTGAAAGAGTGGTGTATGTTTGTCTGGGGGATGATGTCATGTCAGGGTCTCATTCTCACCTTCATATGTAAGATCAGGAAATGCAGTGCCCATTGTGGTGGGGCAGCAATTGATGGCTTAGGATTCTTTGGATTGCCTGAAACAAGCTGGTGCTGGCCCTGGGCACCCAGCTGTGATTTGTAGTTTGTGTGAAGCAGGAAAAGCTGGACCTTAGTTGGCATTTAGCTTTATTTTCTGAAGCACGTGGTGTCAGGGCTTGCATGACAGACCTTGGCTACCAGGGCTGAGAAACCAGAGTGTCTGTTACAGTTTGCACTCCTTAGTGTGAGAAACTTTACATTTCAAAATACAGGCGAGATGCAGCATGGCCTGATGCTTCTCTTCATTTATCCCAACATTCCTGTTCCCAAGGAATGGCTGTGAGCTGGTGCCTTGCATGGTGTATTTCCTGGTAGGTACCGTGATGCCACTGCTGGTGTTTGGGTTCAGCGAGAAGAGTCTGCTGTTTAAATGTGTTGTTTTTCTTGTGGCCAAAAAAAAAGGGCAAACACAACCAAATTTTAAATGCACAGGGTTTTTTATTCAAACAGGAAGATTTGCAGTGCCTTTAGGTGAGTAGTGCTACAGCCAACAGGAAGGAAGGAAACTTGCCTCCTCCTTACAGTAACGCACAGTGGCTTCTCTCGGCAGTTCCAGGTTGATTATCTCCTACATCAAATAAGGTGGATTCCTTAACCCAGCTCAAAAGGCAGTAGGTGGTCTCCTTGTGCTCCTACTCTAAAATATGCACTGTGAGATTCTCTGTGAAGGAGATCCAGCCTTAGTCCTGTGGAGCCCTAACCCAGGACACTTGAAACTACCAGCAGCTTTTGGTCAGTGGAAGGGTCATTCCGAGAAGATGTGTAAGAAGTGGCCACAGCTCAACAGGCTGTGTATGCTGTCACTTTATTCTTCTGTTCCAACAAGTTCAGTGCACAGGAGGAATCCCCTTTTCCCACTTTATCCTAGTTCAGTGCTTCTCACCAGTTCCTTTTCTTTCCTTCCTTCAAGAACGTGTTTGTCCTACCTGGTTTTGTTTTTGTAGAGGAGCACAGTAAGGAATTAGATGTGTCAGCCTAAGAACTATTTCTGTTCTTTTCCCTGTTTTGATCAGGATTCTCTGGGAATGCTGAAACCGAAAGACATGCCGCGTTTTATTCCCTGCCATCTTCGATAGAGCGGACTCCCACCAAGTTAGCCACACAGAAAGTTGCCTTTGGCTCTCATGGAAATTCAGCCTTTCAACCCATTGCAGCTAGCTGTAAAATAGTGCCTCAAGGTCAGAGTCCGAGCCCTGCAGAGTCACCAGGAAAATCCTTCCAGCCTATCACCATGAGTTGCAAGATTGTATCAGGTGAATGTTAGTTTACTTCCCTGAGTGCTTCCCCCTGGAAAACAAGAGAGTGAACCAGTTGCACTTGTTTTGTGTCCTTCCCCTGATTTTCTGCCAATCTTTGAACATCAGGCAGTAGGAAACTCTAGAATGAGGAGCTAAACATTTCTTAATGCTCAAGGAAAAAAAATACAAGTGTGAAATGTTTTGCAGCAGATTAAAAACAGGATAAGAGCTGTTCTTTCCCTGTTCGTGGATGCTTTAAGTATGAAATAGATGCTCTTGAGCTGGACTTCTACCCTCAGAAAGGCCCAGGCAAGGACACATCTTCCATGTATAGTATTTTTATGCAGGAAGAAGCCATTCTTCTCCCTCCTGCTTTCAGAAAACTGGGATGGATTAACAATTTTTTTTCCCTGAATATTGGGCAAATAGTTTTAAACTTGTAGACTCAAGTAGCCCTCCTGTGCTTGCCATATCTCCTGAGACAGTCTTCCTTTTCCAAAAGTCCACACTGTGTTGGATTGAATTGCCAGCTGACTGCAGGGAGCAGTGTGACAGCTTCTGAACCAAACGTGGTCAAGGTGCTGTTTTGCTCATTTCACCTGTGGTCCCTTCCCTGCCTGGGCATGGTGTCATCCACGGGATGATGTTTTACATCAGAAAGTATTAATGTGCAGGTCACCATGGCCCTTGCTATGAAGCTGAAAGATGACCTGATGCATCTCTTCATTTTCTGATCTTCAGGGTAGAGAGAATGAAGAACCAGTTATCAGCATATGTGATTTCTGATGATCTGCTCCCAGATAATTTTCTTAAAATATGTTTAGCTTGTTTGTTTGTTTTTAAACTAAATTTCAGTATTGGTCTTTGACATCTTAAAACTGTATTCAGATTGACCTACATTTGAACCTATGCCAAGTGGTGCTTCCTTTCTTTATAAGCTCTTCTCTTGATCCTCTTTTCCCAAGGCTTCCCAGAAAGCAAGAATTGCAGGGGCCATTCTATCCTTGAACTATTGTCTCTTGATCTTTGCTATTTAAATGTTTCTCTGCTGAATATTTTTCTGAGGTTCTGCTGTCTGCTGAGAAGTGCTACCCCTTTCAGATTTTAAAACAGTTTAGAAGCTATGGGAATTGTATTTAATGAACATTTATGTTCTCTTTTATTTGTCAATCACTACCAAGAAAGTAGATTAGGCAGTCAAAGCTTGGTGCTTGCTGCTGTCTCTATTCTCTGATCACGTCCTTGCCTGTCCTTTTCTCTGTATTTCTTGTTTACCCCTCTATGCAGCTTTTTTCCTCTCTAGTCTTTCTCTCTCCTGGCCCTGTTACCCAGAAGCTGCACATTTTGCAGTTTAATTTCAAAGTTTTCTGCTGTAGTGAGAGCAGTGGAGGGACTAGAGTGCTGATGCCTGACTGCTGGCTGCTGTGTCACACAGCCTTTTGACGTGAGCCTCTCAGTTCCCAAAAGGCTCGGAGCGCCTGTACCGTGGGCTGCATGAGGGAAGGAGAGCTCAACTCTCTTCCTGCATCTCCTTGGGTACACTGGTCTTGGCAGTGAGAATGATGTAGGTAATAACCCTCAGGATTCAGGGGTGGACCAGATGGCTTCTCAAGTTCCCTTTGAACCCTGCTTGTCCTGGTAGGCAGAGCATATCCAGGGTAGGTATGAGCCATAGTGCTTTAGATGCCTTTTCCTTTCCTTCTGTCTCCTCTTTCCTTCTCCAAGTCCTGTGATCTTGCTCAGGCTGGGAAATGCATCCTCCAAAAAATGTTCCTTTTCTAAGCCATTTTAAAAAGTACTACTATTGCCGTGCTTTTGTGTCCTTACAACATTTACAAGCTAGAAGCATTGGACTTTTTTTCTTAAGGTTCTCCAATATCGACCCCTAGTCCATCTCCGCTACCTCGTACCCCAACGTCCACTCCGGTGCACATGAAGCAAGGCTCTGCTAGTTCAGTCATTAATAATCCGTATATTATTGTGGACAAGCCTGGACAGATGGTTGGAGCAGCAGCCACAAGCACAGGTGTGTAGTGTGATCATAGAAGGCAGTGGTTTAGCACTCCAGTTTATTCTCCCTTTAAAGTGATCGGTGTAACAGCAGTATTCCAGCTTGTGAAGGTGGAAAAGTACTCTGCAGAGAAAGAGGAAGGCGTGGTTGGTTTGCACAGCTGGCCTGTGTGACATGGTTAAGCGTATCTCAGACTTGAGCATGACTTCCTTTAGGAAGCAGCACAGCCAAATAGAAAATCACAGACATCTCTTCAAAGAGAGCCTGCTCTTCACTGGCGAAAAAGGAGGAGGAGAAAGTGATGTAGACAGTGGTGCCCAGATTTAGGCAGAAACAGCACACAGGGTGACTGGGTGAAACTGTGTCATGGAGGTGGGCAAAAAACATGCCTGGCAGATCAGTTGTAGGTCCCAGTGTGGGGTGCAATGGGTGTGTTGAAGTGCTTACCATGAGCACACCATGGCTGTTTGTTACTGCTCTCAGCTTCTATCTGGTTCAGTTCCAGCCAGTTTGGACTCCTCTAACTGGATTCCCTCAGTGGTGACAAAAGGCTGGGGTTGGGGGAGGACTGAACTGCAGGACACAGGTGATGGGCATCAGAATCAATCTTTGTGTCAGGGCTGAAGGTCCCTCTGAAGTCATTTATTTGTTGTGATTTTTGGCCCGGAATTGCTATTTTTAAACACACTTGTTTGTGTATGTGTGTGCTTCCCAACATCTCAGAAGGATGCCTGGAACCTTGTGAGGAAGTGCAGCATCCATGTAACACAAACTGTGTGCTGGGTGGGGTTGGAAAGCGCAAAAATTCTGCTTTTAGTGACAGTCCCTCCCTTTATCTGAGGGAACTCAGTTGTCATGTTCATTTTAACTTCATCACAGAGAAAATTGGTAGGGGGAGCATAGTCATATTTGCATTTCTTTAAGTGTGTTTTATGGCATTCTTGGTAATACCGAAGCTGTTTCACTGGTAGGGTTTGATTAATTGGGTTTTTTTGGTTGGTTGGGGGGGAGTTCTGCCTTTTTTCTTTTCTGTTTCTTTACCTCCAGTCTGACTGTGTACTCTGCCTGAGTGGTTTGTTGTGGTTTGGGTAACTTCTGAGCTCTTCTGGTAGAGGTTTGTACACAGAGGATAACATCTGTAGATGCACCAGATGGTTTGGGCATACAAGTCTTGGTGCCATTAAAGGTGCCACCACAGTAATGTAATGTAAGTACAGACTGGCCTGCCAGGTTTTTTTTGCCAGAGAGCCTCATCACTAGCCCCTGTGTGAGGGAGCAAGAGGGTGTATGGAACTGGCTTTTTGGCAGCAGCAGCAGCCAGGCTGGATTGGCCGTGGTGTGTTTTCCTCAGACAAAGTCTCTGTGATGTTTCTGGTAAGGCTGCAGATCATATTTAAAAAGAGAGGTGAGATCTTCATGCTCTATGAAAGCCAGCCTTCCCGAAGCCAGGGTTTTCAGAAATGGCTGCTCATTTACTTCTAGACTTAAGTGCAGATTGTAGTACAACTGTATGAGAGACTAATATTAATTTTCTTTAATGTAATCCATGACTTTGGTGTCTCTCGAACAAACAAAACTAACTGACCAACCCAACAGCAGCACTAACAAAACTGCTGAGCTGCAGTGTTGTGTACACACTCTAGAAATGCAGGGTAAGTTTACTACTGAACCCCCATCCGTCTTAGGAGTCATCAGGCTGCGGTGGCACATGTATCCATTTGTCAGATTAGCAAGAGCAGTCTTCCGCTGAAGACCCTATGACTTCATTCCTAATTTCTGTTTCTTCCTTTATCCTACTCACTCTCTCCCTTCCACTTGTTACTCCTCACTTTGTGTCCCTCCTTTTCTGGCCTTCCTTTCCCTTCCCACTCCAAGCCTTCCTCCATGACAGTGTCTAAGGCTAGTGTAGGTTCAGAGGGCTTCTGGGCAGCACAGGACTTCACATCTGCAGCAGCAAGTTTTGACTAGTGGCTCACTCACTGCCCTAATTTCACAGGTTTGCACCTGTAGCAAATATCATCAGCCACGCAGGAGGGTGCCTGACCTTTTACTTGCATCACACAGAGCTCTGGGCGGAGAGTACCTTCTCTGGGGCACGGATTCTGCAGGTGGAAATTTGGTAGTGGATTTGTTTTGTGCCTGTGCTGGCTCCCACTCATGTACCCACTGATGGACAGTACAGTCAAAATGCAGTGCTGTGTTTCTTGCCAGAGGAGGTTTTGTGTGTGCAGCAGCAACACTCCCTGGCCCTCACCTGACATTTGCTTTATTTCCTGGTGCACAGGGAGCCCGACCAGCAAACTGAGCAGTGTCTGCCAGGCCTCTCATGGGACTGGATCTCCTGTGTCAAAGACCCATGGGAGCAGTTTTGTTTCCTCAGCTGTCAAGGTAATGTTCTCCTTAGGTGCGTCCTTCCCGTTTGAAGTCCAGCTTCCTATTAAATAGGGCTTTTTAACATGAGAAATTCTGCATTTCAGAGGAGTTCCTTTGGCTGTCATTTCATGTGAAGGTTTCCTGTGTCTAACAGATGGAGCCATATGAGAACATGGTGGTTATACAAGATGATAGTGTCACTTCATGCAGCTCTAATTAGAATTGCCTACACATCTGTTAAAGGCACTGCTCTTTTGCTTTTCTACAAAGAAACCCATGGAGGGCATAGCTCCCAAAACGTCTTATCTTTCAAAAAGGCTGTAGCTGACTTTGATCTTCTTCACTCGGTTAGTGACAGTGTGATTAAACCAGAGGTGCCTGCCTCAAAACCTTCACTCTGTTCGTTATTTTTGTACAGCAGCTGCTCCTGGCAGCCTGAAAATAGCTCATTTAGTGGTTTTACAACTGCCTGCTTTCAGAAAAATGTTTGTGTAAACAGTGGAGTAACATTTGGATGTGTAAACGAACAGCGATAAATACAGTTCATGCTTCTGATCTGCAAAGCCCAAAAGGTACAGAGCTGAACTGTCTCACCATAAAATCTCTCCCACATCTTGTGCTAGGAATGATATTTCTGGCAGGGAAGTGGTGTCAGCAAGGCTCTGAAAGCAGCTGGTGGGTGTGCTGCTCAAAACAGGAGCGTTTCCCTGTCTCCAAGCCTCAATATTAATGCAGGATGTGGTTGGGGGAAGGTTTGCCAGTCAGCCTGCAGAGAGCAAATCACTTTACATTTGGAACTGAGATTCTTCCAATCTCTGTTAGGGGAAAAGACGATTGTTGTCTGGAGCAGTTTCAGTTTGCAGTTGCATTTTAAGTGTCAGGTGTGCAGCCAGCTAGTCAGCTTTTTAAAAGCCTGTCTGCTCAGGTGGATTTCACTTAACTGTGTTGAAAATCATTCATTGGTCTTTATTTTTCACTGATTTGGGACAGTTCTTTCTGAAAGGTTTTCAGTGAGTCAAAGTAGGCACATGTTATTAGTAACGCTTGAATTCTGTATTTCCAGGACAAAGTCAAAACATTTATTTAAAATACTTAAATTAATGAAATTATTAATAAATAATCCATAGTAAATAAATAATAAATTAAAATAACATTAATATATTTAAATATTAAATGTTTTTAAAAATACATAAAAACCGTACTTCTATAAACCAAAATACATTCCTGTTTGTCTTCTGACTGATGAAAAGCTGTAACTTTATGGTTTCTTTAAAGGGCTCCATTTCTTCATCCAGTCTAAAATGCCTGATATACAGCTGCTGTTGGGAGGACTGGTTGTGCCTCTAGCCTTCTCTTCACACCTGTCTCTGTCTGCTACCAGTTGTGCACAGCTGGTGGCAAGCAGGGATGAACCAGAGCAGACAACCAATCTGCTTGACAATTAATGTGTTTTCAGCCATGTCTGTCAGTATAAGGAAGATGTCAAGAGTATTAGGTTGGAATGTGAGGGCTTGATTTCTGGTCATGATCCAACCCAAGGATGGGCGAAATGATTGTGAAACAATGGCTTTGGAGTTCACATTGGTTGTAAAAGAGAACAATTATACTGTAACAAACTTCCTCTAATGCATTTGACTTCTCTACCAGCCTCAGAAGTGCCATGTGCGTGATTTTGCAGGTGTGGAAATTTTTTTTAAAGCTCTATTTAGTCACACAAGTTTGTTGTTTCCAGGAGAGCACTGCCTGGAAAGACGACGTGCCATTGCATCATCCCAGTTAGCGCAGAGCATAAATTCATCTGAGAGAATATTTTTCCCCTCCATAACTTGTTTCTTCTTTCATTGTCTTCTCTCTCTGAGATTGTGTATGGAATCACAGAACGTCTATGGTTGGCAGGGACCTCTGGAGATCATCCAGTTCAACTCCCCTGCTCAAAGCAGTGTCAGATAGAGCAGGTTGCTTGAGAACATGTCCAGTTTGGTTTTGAGTATCTCCAAGGCTGGAGAGTCCACAGCCTCTCTGGGCAGCCTGTTACTTTGTTTGATTGCCACCACCACCATTTTTCTTATAATTTCCTGTATTTCAATTTGTGCCCATTGACTCAGTCCTTTCACAGGATACCACTGAGTGTGTGATATGGTAAGAAACAGGTACTGCTGTTGGAAATGTAACGTTCCAAATAAAATTTAGCTTGTAGGTTGTGTTAAGTAAATTAGACTCCTTTTACTTAAGTGTTGATTTTGGAAATATCTCATTTGCACAGGTAATTTAGCCTGCCTATATGGTCCATGCTGCCCTTTATTAGCAGTCAGTTGGTTTTTTTCTTGTATTTTCACTGATTTTTGTACCCTGTCTTCCTATTCACAGCAGGAGGATTCTCTTTTTGCCACCATGCCACCCCTTTGTCCCATTGGGAGTCATTCCAAAGTGCAAAGCCCCAAATCGGTCACTGGAGGACTTGGAGCTTTTACAAAGGTATTTCTCCTGGCTTTTGTGCTGGGAAAAGGAGCCCAATAGTTTCATTTCATGCTGACTTGTGCCACAAACCACATAACTCCAGTGCCTGTAGAATGTACTGGAACCAGTGTGTCTTGCTGACAAGAGCTCTCTAGCACCTCTCAGAAATGTGTCATGTATTCTTTTCTTTCCCTGTGACTCTGCTGTACCTGTGGTCTTTCCTGTTATTGCCTCTTTCATCTTTTCTGTTTTTCCTTTGAATTGCTATTGTATTGAGGCTGATATTTTAAAAGCTGTTTTGCTGGGATATGTAGATCTGTAAACTGTAGTAGATCTGTCAGAAGCTTCTTAAAAATTAGTACAGTGATTTCTAAATCTCAGACATGGCCACTTCTGATTATGCTTCCTTAAATGCTACTATCTAGAATTTAAAGTTGTTTCTGGCAATATTAGGTGATCCAAGTAAAAGGTGAAAGAATGTTTCCTACTGGTTACAGTGCCTGTAGCAATCTAACACAAACATCGCCCAAAAACATCCTCTTTTGAATTGCTGGCCTTAGGGATGAGATGTAGGGCCTATCCCAGAGAAACATAACACATATACACTAGAGAATAATGTCAGCTATAATGATTTACAATATCTATAGCTATGATATCACTTATAATTTTGCAAGATAGAAATAAAAAATTCAGGGTCAGAACACACTCTGAACAGGAAATTGCTTATAGATTTGAAACTTTAATGAGTTGTGGTTTCATGCTGAGATGCAGGATCTGAAGAAGTCAGGTCTGGCCAAGTCCCTTGTCAGTATGGCTAGTAGCTATAATATTGTTAGCAATTTCTCTGATTTCTATGAGCACATCTCAAATGTGGGATGCTTTGTAAGTGCAGGCACCACCCCACACGCTTGTGTGTTGGGAGCAGCCCTGAGTTCGAGTCCACGTGATGGTGAGAACCACGACTGTCGCCCGCCCTTCCCTGCTGACGGGCTGTCCCAGAAATGCTCTTCAGTGATTTAAGGTGTTTGCTTCTCTTACTGCTGTTTTCTCCTGTTTACCAGGTGATAATAAAGCAGGAGCCCGGGGAGGTGCCGCAGCAGCCGCAGGCGGTGGGGACGGGCGCGGCGCAGCCCTCGGTGCCGCAGTACGTCACGGTCAAGGGCAGCCACATGCTGGCCCTGTCTCCACAGAAGCCGGTCGTGAGCACGGGCGAGGGGACAGTACAGTCTAAGGTATGAGGCACTCGGGCATCTCTGGAGTGGCATGAGCTCTGTCTTATGGTTTTATTGCAACGCTTGGTGCTTCTCCCAAGGGGTTCGTGTTGCTCCTGTTGGCAGCACTGCGGTTAACTGGTTTCCCTGTGTGCACAGAGTGGCTGGTACTGTGCTTCCATGTAGTTCTTGGGAAGGGAGCAGGCTGGGCCTGCACTGTTGCATTTCCTTGTGTACAGGGAAATGTACACAAGGAAATGCTTCTGTCCAACCCATTGCAACAGTGTGGCAGAGGTGCTTTTGAACTGTCAGCCCAGAAAGCTGACTACCATCATCAGCTCTTGCTGAAACTCATCCAGGTCTTTCTGGAACAGAAGATAAATTCTCTTTCCTAAGAATGCAGGCCTGTGACACAAGAGAACAGGAAAAATAGGGAGCAAGGTGGAGACTGAGCCAGAATTAGCATTAGGTGAAATCGGTCCTACTTGAGAGGCAACTCCAGTGTTTTATTGTAGGAGTCGTGCCAGTGCAGTCGTGCTATGTCAGGAGTGACACAGCTTCTGAGAAGGCACACTGCAGTGACAAGATGACAGATGTGTCAGAAATAGTCTCCATTCTTGCCTGCTTCCATTGTGGATAGAGTCAAGTGATGTGCCAAGAATGAAAGATTACATACAGAACTTTCACGTTTGCATAAGTACTTATTTGCATTTGTAACAGTTCTTTGTCCTTTTTTCTGCCTTATTTGCCTATTTGAGCAGGTATGCAAACTCATGTTTCCCTGCAGTTACTGTCAACACATAAAACTGAAGTACTTTGTGGATTCTGCTTTGAGGCCATACTTTTCCCAGGGAATCTGTTCCCATGAACGTGTTGAAACTGAATTTCTACATCTCTGTAATTTGCCAAGGCATGCTTTATCTTCAGCTGGAACTAAGCCATTGCTTATATATCAGAAAAAGAGGAAGTGCCCTGTAATTTGAATCAACTTAATCTTTTGTGGGTGCTCTGAAATCCTGATTGTGTTTAAGAGTTTATCGTTTTACTTGGGATTGGCCCCTTGCCGACTTAATTTTGTTTCTGAATGACGCGCTTCTGTTCGTGACCAGACATGTATGAAGTGTCCTGAAATATCTGGAGATGGAGGTCGTGCACCAGGATTCACATGCCAGCAGCACGTCACCCAACCCTTGTTTGTTGCAGGTTGTTGGTGTCCCGGTTGGGTCTGCGTTGCAGTCGACGGTGAAACAAGCGGTGGCTATAAGTGGTGGCCAGATCCTTGTGGCAAAGTCTGGCTCTTCAGTAGCAAAGGCTGTTGGTTCGAAGCAGGTTGTGACTCAAGGTGTAGCCAAAGCCATCGTGAGTGGAGGTGGAGGGACAATTGTTGCTCAGCCTGTGCAGACTATAACAAAGGCACAGGTTTCTTCCACAGGTGCTCAGAAAAGTACATCTCAAGGCTCAGGTAGAGTAATTTTACTCCTTTTAATAGCTTGTGATGGGTAGACTTTGAGGGTCTGTAATGATGTATTCAACTGCAAAATAACTATGTGTGGTTGAAAGACTTCAAAATGAGTAGAGAGCTCTGTAGGAAAGTTCAGCCTGACTGAGATTAAAGAAAATGTTAACTTACTATCTGTAATAGGGAAGAGGGAGCACAAGTGCTTTAAAACATGCAGTGCTCTTTGAGTGGAGATCAGATAGATACGTGGGGGAATGTGCTGGAGACCCAGTAGACTTTCATGGAGCCAGGTACATTTTTGCCTGGCATTATCGTCCTTAGCTGCTCAAAGGGCTCCCCATAAATCCAACCAACAAGAGCCAGATTGTCCCTATTGCATTTTCACATCTTACCCAGTGCTTACGGGTACAGGAGCATGGGCAGAAGCACTCTGCCTGTGTCTGCACACAGCTGGCTCTAGCTGAGCATGCCAGCTGGGGCTCTGGACTGTTGGAGAGGTGCTATGTGGTGCCTGGGGCTGGAGGAAGCTTATAGACCCCATGGCTGTGCTGCTTTGGCCTGCAGCCATAAGTGGTGCTGTACACAGAGAGATTTTTCTCCAGACTTATTAAAAAAATTCTCTGTACTTCAGTGGTGAAGTTAATCTGAGGTTAGGCCAGCTAAGTAGAGATTATCAAAGGCTAGCTGCGTGTCACTCCGAGTACTTTCATCCTGTGCAGATTTCAGTGCTTCCTACTTTCTGCAAGCAGCAGTTTTATTTCTTTTATTCTTTCTTTCTAGTGATGGCTACACTGCAGTTACCAGCCACCAACCTGGCAAACTTGGCAAACTTACCACCAGGCACCAAGCTGTATCTCACCACCAACAGCAAGAATCCTTCTGGGAAAGGAAAACTGCTTCTGATACCCCAAGGAGCCATCCTGCGAGCCACAAATAATGCTAGTTAGTCTTGCAGGGAAATGTAATGAGTTAAATAATGTAATCACTGCATGATTAATATGTTTGGCATTTTTGCTATAAAGCATCCTGTAGAAGTCAGTAATGGGATGGGGTTTCTTTGTTCACAACAGTCAGTAATGGGATGGGGTTTCTTTGTTCACAACAACCCATATGAGGTGTTTTTTAAGGCTGAGATCTCACAAGTGGGTTTTGTTTTTGATGAAACTGCTTTTCATGCAGTGTTCTCAAAGCAGAAACATTTTTTTTGTTAATATGCTTGTGAATCAAACTCGCTGTGAAATACTGGAGAATAACATGCTGAAATAGTTCTGAGGGGCAGTGCTTTGTTTATAATGAGGTGTTGCTGTAGGGAAGGAAAACTCTGGACTCTGTAGATGAAAAGATTGATCATGAAGCTTCTCCTCCATGCTCTTCTTGGGACTGGGTTTGGGATGAGAGATGGATTGGATGTAATTTTTTTTGCTCCAAGTTCTGATTTGGCCTCCCTCAGGTATTGTTCAGTTTCTTATATAGGGTTGGAAATATCAGCAACCCAACGATAGAGTCACTGAAGAAGCAGATATTCTTGCTGTAGATATTTTTGGGCTTGTGGTGGGAGCCTCTTTGGTTGAGATTTAGAGAGGCAGCTGGATCAGTCCAGCTTTGAAAATCTCACAGGCACTGAGGAAGATCAGATACCTGTGATTTTTGTCACAGAGCCAAGAGTAATTTTTTTTTACCATTCTTTCTTAATGAGAGACTGCAAAAAAACTCGCTGTTCAGCCTGTTCCTTCTGGAGGCAGAGCAATATCAAAATGCCACTGCAAATTACTATTGCTTGGTATCCGTTATTCTGTTAACAAAATTGCATTGAAACTGCCAATGGAAGTAAAATTAGGAAGCCAGTGGGATTCAGAATGTTTTTACGGCTTTTGCTGCAGATTCATAACCTGCAAAAGAGTGATGAAAAGACTGGTTGTCTGTTGGATAGCGTTTTCATTTGATAAAGCTTTGTTTGCCCACCAGCTCTCCTTATTCCCCCCATAGCTCCTTTTGTTCATTGTGTCTGCTGGTCTGTAAGAGAGCACAGCAGCACAGCTAAACTGTTCTGTGCTGGGTAATAATGTTACTTGGCTGTGAAACATGTGGCACCAAATGTCTTGCCAAGTTGTTTTCAAGTCTGGTATATACAGGGATGCTTTAGCAGCTCACACTGTCTGATTACCAAAGGGTGACGCCTTTTCCTCTGGTTACAGGTCTTCAGTCTGGTTCTTCTACGAGTAGTGGAGGAGGAGGAGGAACCCAAAGCACAAGCAGTAACCTGTCGCAGCACCTCACCTATACGTCCTACATCCTGAAGCAGACACCCCAGGTCAGTGGCATAAGCGTCTCAGTTGAAGCACATTGACTGCAGTGGTGGATGTCCTGTGCTTCTGCAGTGCACAAAAGATTCTTGGACTATGGTGTCTAGATTCTGTTTACCTTTCCTCCCCATTTGCTTCCATCAGAAAGTGTTCTCTATCAAGAAGACTGTGTCCAGCTCTTAGTGCAGAAGCATGCACTAAGAGTGCAGAAGCATGCACTAAGAGGATGTTTCAGAGGATGAAATGTTGTTGCATTATATCCACAGGCTTTTATCCTGTATTTCTGTTGACTCTTTAAGTGTGTTTCAAAGTGCTGACCTCCCTAACTTATTTCTGGATCAGGGCACCTTTCTGGTTGGCCAGCCTTCGCCTCAGAGTTCTGGGAAGCAGCTCACTCCAGCATCAGTTGTTCAGGGCAGTGTAGGAGTTGGAGCATCTTCCACACAAGGACAAGCCCTAAAAGTGATAACTGGACAGAAAACAGCTCTGTTTACACAGGTAATGTGCAAATGGTGTTTCTCTCTTACCAGTTAGTGTTTTGTCAGATACAGTACAGGAACCACAGGCCATACACTGAGAGCTTCTCCTTTTGTAGTTGCTTGGTTTGATGTGCTTTTTTTATACAATTATGATGCTGGCTGGACTATGATGAGGAAAGCACATCATACTACAGATTTCTAGATTGCTTTCTCTTCTCAGAGGGGGTCAGCTTCCAAGCTGTGTAAGCTTAGTTTGTAAATGAGTTTTGGGATTTCTTAGTGAAATGGAATTGGAAAACTGAATAGTGTCAGGTGCAAAAACATGTCTAAATATTTGAACCTTAGAAATGGGTCACCTGCTAAAGTTGTTAAAAATCTTTGGGTTTAGTATCCCTTTTAAAACAACCTACCTTTTCTTTTCCTTCTAAAAACTACCAAGTAGTCCCTATGAAATTCAGACTCCCCAAGAGTACTTGTAATTGATTACCCAAAATTCAAGATTGATAGGCATATATTTGCAAAGTCAACAGTTTGATAAAGTTGATTTCTGAGGTGATAATTTTGTTCCAGCTGTTGTTGCCAGAATTTGATTTTTCCAGAATTATTTTGAAAATATTTGCTAGTCATATAAAAAACATTTGTCTTTTTGTTGTTGTTACCTTTTGGTTTAGTTTTTTAAGTTATTTAAAACCCAAACAGACCTTTTTCCTTACTCTGCATTCTTTCTCAAAGGCTTCATCCAGTGGACAGGCATCACTGGTGAAAATATCAGATGGATCTATAAAATCAGTGCCTGCCTCCTCCCAGCTCTCCAAACCTGGCACCACTGTGCTGAGAGTGTCAGGAGGTGTTATCACCACAACTGCTGCTCCTTCCGTGGCCCTTCCCACAAATGGTGTGACCCAGGTGAGAAACAACCCTGCCAGTATTCTGTAATGTTTGTACTCCAGCCACTGCAATCCCAGGAAAGGACTTTGACTGCTCCTTTCCCCTGTTGGTGTCCTTCCCAGTCAGCTGTCCAGTGGGTCTGCTCCTATTTGTAGTAACCAGACTACCAGTATTCCTGAGATCACAGCTCCTCCACAGGGCTTTGTGCCCAATCTGCTCTCTCAGGTTTCAGAGGCCAGCAGTGGCCTGAGTTTGTGCTCCTTGGGCCTGGCTGTGTTCAGAGGATGCCACTGCTCTCCACCCCAGGGAAGCTGTGGCAGTGCGGCCTTGGAAGGGGGTGGTTTGTAGAGGGAGGTGGGAAGGAAAACATTTGTGTTCCTGCAGTGAATGCTCCTGTGAGTGGATGCAGCCATGTATCCAGTTGATGCAGGTTGTCCCCCTGGAGTGGAGTTACAGTTCATGGGGTGGGGAGGAGGCAGCAAAACAAAGTGTGTAATTCACTCTGAGGGTTCCCCAAGCCTATTTTTTTCCATTAGCCTCTAATCTTTGCTTTCCCATTGCTGATACCTGTGGGGAGGCAAAGATTAAATAAGTGGAGATTAGACACCATAATGCCACAGCATCCATTCTATATGTGCCATCATTGTGTGGGGCCTTTTGGACATGAACTTGAGAACCTCTTGCTTAGTGAATGGTAGATAAATACTTGATTTTGCTACTTCTAGATATTACCTGGTTGTGCTTATTGTTGAATCATCTATGACGTGAAAAGGAATTTGTTATCCCTCTCTGCCTCTTATGCAGCAAACAGATAATGCAGGTTCCAGTTCATCATCTCCTGGAACTCCTGCAACAAAGACATCTGGACAGCAACACCAAATCTGTGTAAGCCAGAGCCAGTCTACTTCATCAGTAGTGAATAAGACTGCGACTTCCACTGTTGTAAGTGTTGCTTCCTTGATGACTACGGCAACGCCTGTGACGGGAAAAGCTACAGTGTCAGGTACTAACCTTCCTTTCCTAGAGAAAGTTAGAACCCAGGTGTGAGTCCTTTAGATGTCTTCACTATAAGTGGAAGAATATAGTCACTTGCATTTGTGACTGTGTAGAAGTCATGCTTTTTAAAACATCTTACTAGCATAACTTTTGGCTTAGCCAATGAAATGTCTAATTAATTTGGCCCCCTTTTGGCATTGACTGTATCTGTTATAAATAATAGCACAAGTTGCCCTCTGGTACTGGGGAGGGATTTTAGTTTTCGTGCCAGTTTCCCACTAGACGATGCAAACTGTACCTGTTCAGGAGCACAATGTGTCACCGAGTGCAGAAACTATCAAGGTACCGGCATTGCTGCGGACTGGATTGGTCTGTGAGAGTGAAACTCCACTGTACTCAGAGAATTTGCATGAGCAGAATTTGTCTCTGAGGGTTTGCATCTGCTCTGTTTGGCTTGGAAGGGAGAGAAATGTTGATTAGAGGGAACTGAAGGCTTTGAAGTCAAAATCCATTAAGGACAGTGAAGTAGGCTGGATCTGGGATGTTTCGAGGTAATAAAGGTGGACTTGCCCTTATGTGAAGGGTGGTTCTCCTTATTCAATTTTATTGTATTCCAGTATCTTTTGTGTGAGGGAGAGCAAATACTGCAGGTTTGAGTGTTATGGGTTAAAATTGGAAATTTTCATTTAGATTAATTCGCCCGCTGGCATGTTCTGTTCACTTGGAGTGGCTTTTTATGAAGTGAAAGCAGAATAAAAATACCGAAAAGAGAAAATAAGTGACACTGAGCTCATCTGACAGTGTCTTTTTGAAGCAGCTCTTCTTGTTTCCCTGTACTCAGTCTTCCAAAGTTCTCCTTTTTTATGACTGTGTTTTACACAGAGCTTGAAAATAAAGAGCATAGACTGCTAAGACTGGCACAATCCTGCAAGAAGCAGTTGAGTATTTTTCTCTTTGCAAAGAAAGCAGCAAGAGTGTCTCTTTTTTTGGTAGGAAATATGCCTTAATAAACAGCTTTCAGGTTAAAATTCCCGTTTAGGTGTGAGAATGCTATCTAGATTTTGGGTTGGTTTAGATTTTTTTGTAACCTGAAGCACTGACTTCATCGTAAAAAAAAAAAATCCTTCAAGAATCCCAAAAGAACCAGTGGCTATAAAAGATGTTATTTCAGTGTATTAACAAACAAACAGAACCCCCAAACAAAATCGTGTTAAAATTCTGAACATTTGTGTTTTTGAAGGTAACTTTTCGAAAAGAATCTCAAATATTCCCTAGTTTTGCAACAAGCAATGTCTCCCACCCATCAGGCTGATAGTTGAAAAGGTCTCTTCTCATTGGCCTTGCTGTTGAGTCCTTTGCCATCTAACCTGACACATCAGTATGTCACACACAAAGGAATGGGTAATACCAGGTGATCCTTCTTGCCTGGAGGTGAAAGCCTAAGTGACCAGTGCTGGGCATCTTTTAAAACCAGGAGACATCTTCACCAGACCTTGCATCTCTAGTACTTGGAAGGCAGCTATTTTTCTTAAACAATAATAAAAAAATATAAGGAGAAAGGAATTTCATCTCAAAACAAATCATAAAATTGCCATCATGAAGCTGAGGAATCCATTGTTGTTAATATTTTAAAACAGAAGGCTATGAACTTCCACAATATGAAGAAAAGTTAGCTGTAGATTGAATACAATTACATGGAAAATAGCTTTTTACCAGTAAAAAGGATGGGCATAGGCCCAAATCACAGAGTTAGTGTTGGCTGTGGTGGCTTGGGATGTCATCACAAGGAGATGACATGTTGTGGAGGAGAGAGAGCTGACAGAGACAGGTGCTGGGTGCTCCTCACCTGTGGGACTGTGGCACTGCTTGGAGCTGTGCTGATTTCCACCGAGGTTACAGAGTGCTGCCATTGATAATGCTGTTAATATCTGGATGGTCTGCTTGTTCTTTTGGCCTGGACTTAAATCTGGAATTCAGTTCAGTCCCCACTTGAATGTACTTCCTAGCCTGATAAGCCATCCTTGTGGATGTATTCAGTGCATGTTAGAGAAACACAGAGCACTCAGTTCAGGTACGTCCTTGTCAGACTGGCTGCACAACAGCCTTGGGCTTGTCACTTAGCTGGAACAGGGTTGATTGTGCCCTGCTGGCTGCAGTGGATGCTGCAGCACTGGGACACCTCCGTGAGAGTGGCTGTGTGAGTACAACAGAGCTGTAGTTCACTGGCTTACCAGACCCTTGAGCACAAGGTCTGGTTCTGACAAGAGTGTTTTACTCTGTGCTGAGCCTGCTTCAGTGGAAAGGTTTGTGTTACATCAGTTTTGCTTAAGATTCCCTAGGCAATTGGGAGATTTGCTTTACAACTGTCAGAGTGCTGTGCAGCTTGTACTACTGTGCACACTGTGGTGCAGCACTCCAGTGTTTCAGCCATCATTCGTGTCAGTAAAAACTTGTCCTGACAGTTCACCGAACTGTGGCTCGTTAAGAGGGTGGCAGTGCTCGCTTTACATGCCATCCTGGCTCAAGCAGAAAGGGAGAGAAGTAGCTGGAGATAAACTAACTGGTGTGTTTTATTTAACATTTTGTCTTCCGTTCTTCTTGCAGGGTTGCTAAAAATCCACTCAAATCAGTCTAGTCCACAGCAGGCTGTTCTGACAGTTCCCAGCCAGCTTAAACAGCTCGGTGTAAACACAGCTTCTGGAGGTGTTCAGACAATACTCATGCCTATGAACAAAGGTAAAGGGCAGAGGAGGATGACAGATGGTGTTTGAAAATCCCCTTTGACACAGAATAGCACTTGGTCACTGTTGGAATACACGGTCCAAAGTAGAGATAGAAGAAAATGTAGCAAGGAATTCATCCCTAAACTTTGTGCTGCAAAAACATTGTGTTGCTTCTGAACATGGTTATTTGTCAGAGTGTATGAAATTTGATTTTTTTTCTTCTTTGTTGCCCCCTTGTTTTTCTTTTCATCTCCAGTTTTACAGTCACTTTCTACCAGCAAAGTTTCAGCAGTTTCAGCTGTTACAGCAGCAAGTATGACTGCCCCTAGTCCCTCTACAGTATCCATCACTAAAGGTAACAAGGAATTTCTCAATAAGATAAGTAGTAGAAATAAGATGGTGCTACTTTATGCAAGTGGCCTGACTAGGAAAGTGGCTGTGGGTTCCTTTATTTTCATTGTTAATAGGGTTTAAACCAAGTTAAAATGGCACCTGGGGCCTAGGAAATCACAGTGATTTCCCCCTCAACAAATGCTAAAGCACAGACAAGTATGGAGAGAAATGGGGATGCCCTAGAAAGCTACCATGAGTACCTTAAACACTCATAGTTTCAATCCATATTTGCAGAACTGCATAGAGCAGCAAGTGTTCAGTCACAGTGACTGCTTTCCTCAGACAGAGACTGTGGTGGACTGTGCTGGAGGTTGCTCTCCAGCTGCACTAGGTGCAGACAGCACGTGTCTGTGTGCACTGAGGGGGAAGAGGTACTTCTAGTACTTCCCAGAATAAAGTGTGGGACAGAGCTGAGACCCTTGGAGTCCAGTTCTTGCAGAACTTGCCTGTGTCTCTCCATCCCAGGAGCATGACCAGACTGTCTGGATGTTCGGGGTTGGGCACATCTCCCTCCCTGCTTCTGTCTCGCCAGAGTTCTGTCCCAGACGTGAGAAAGTTCAGATGTCAGAATCAGTGATGTCTTCAAAGAAGTTATTGCTTTGAGATGTCACTTCTGGTGAAAACTTAGTACCTTTCTATCCAGCTCTTTGTTTACAGAATGGCCAAGTACATTTGCAGCAGTTCAGTTTAGATCAGACAATCATATGCAAAACAGCAGCAATTGGTTATGCAGATTTTCCAAAAAGGATGAGATGTGAGCATGTTGAGATTTGGGGGAGGGGGAGGAACATGTTGTGGTGGCTCTCTTTCAGGAGAATTGAAGGTCAGATTTGTTCGTGCTTTGCAATCAGAATGCAAACAACAAAGGAAGTGATGTTATGTAAGACTCTTAGTCTTCCTGGAGTCTCACAAGACACTGTTTATCAAGCTGGCTGGTACTTTTTGTCTTAAAATGTGTTCTGTTTCTTTGAAGTTAAGATGGAGCCTGATTCAACAGGACAGAACTGCAGTTCTGTGGGTACCCAAGAAAGCCAAGCAGCAGTGAAAACAGAAGAGAGCTCTGAACTTGGGAATTACATTATCAAGTAATTGTTCGTTTCTCTATAAAGATTTCTGATCTTTGAAATACCAGGTTAATGGAGATGGTACGAGGGATATATACAGTGTGATACTTTTGACCTAGAAATACATGGTAACATATTCCATGCCATACACTGCTGTAACAGTGCTAATCCTGTTGGGTGTCATTTGTTTCAGTACTGCAATATTTTCTTTTGGATGGAAAAAGGATTTGTATGCAGGGCTCACGAAAGGGGAAAAATTGAGTATTTGCAGTTGTTTTGGGCTTTGCTAAAATCACAAGCTGCTGAAACCTCTTTATCATCCTCTGGATGATAATTCCCACTGCTATTGTGTGTCCTTAATAAGGTCAAACTGCCCAGTGACATACAGGTCAAAAAAGGGGCATCTGAAATAAGTAGAACTGTCTATCTTCTGGTCTCTCTGGTCTTGTTAAGGTCATGTACTTCTGTAATTACTTAGCATAAGGGCTGCCTTGCTTCAGAATTGGAATTAAACACTGAATATTTATTCACTGGGTGCTGTGAAATCCGGTGCCTTGTTTGTGATGCTCCTGCAAGTGCTTATTAGTGTTTTTTTGCCAGAACTCAGTCTGCAGAATTTTCTCTGCATATTTCTTGCAGTGTGTAGGATGTTTCTTCTTCTCTTGATTCCTCCAGTGGCTGACTTCCCTGTCTCCGTGTTTTGAAAAGTTTAGTTATCCTGACACATCCCTGCAGATATTACCCTGGTGGAGAGTATGTGTAGGAGACAGGAATAAATCTGAAGTAACCACACACTGGAAATTATCTTAGTTATAAAATAGCTATTGGAAAATACAGCTCCTGACAGTTAAATAGGGTGTGGCTGGTTAAGTAAACTCCCATGTTCCTACTGGGACAGTCTGCACTGGTTGGTGCATCTTATCCCTTAAAGCAGTGTTGCAGATTGCACTTAATGCAGGGATTTTTTTCCAAGCCTACCTTCAGTTTCTTCAGCTTGGAAATGTAGCTTCAGATGTGGACACTTTTTGGCAAGAGGAAGGGCTGTTTTTGAAGTACCTTCTCTGGATTGGGGCATAACAGTTTATCCTCATTTGTAATACCTTGGGGCTGAAGACTTTAAACCATGCAGTGATTTTGAAACCTTTTGCAGCTGATTCATTGCTTCCAACAGTCTTCATTGTGATTCTTTTTATCCCTTGCAGCATAGAATATTTGGAGAACGTCCAGCAGCTTTTAACAGCAATAGTGAAGAAGGTCCCATTAATTGCTGAAAAAAGTAAGCAGTAAATGAAAAGACTTTGCTTCTTATTTTCAGTGTATCAACAGAATGCCTTGCATATTCTGTAGCCACAGAAGTTATTAAAAGGTGGAATGAAATGAAGCCATTCTC
>NW_020955593.1:617663-689427 GCF_003031625.1 Empidonax traillii | reverse complement strand
ATCAGCTTTCTCTGGTAACTAATGCACTTCGAACAAGTGGCCCTGGAGGCTGGGTAGGGCAGATCCCCTCAAGCACAGGCAGCAGAGTAGGAGTGGGAGGCACAGTAAAGCTTCCATTACATACAGCTCTCATGCTTTTCCCAGAAAACCTTGTCACTGTTGTTTATTTCTACATTGTAATTTGTTTGGGGATAAAAACAATTTTTCAAAGGAAGAGATTTTGATCATTAAGACACACTTACAGGTCTACATCATACAGTTTTTGAGTGAAGAACAAGTGTTTCTGCATGTGACCAAGAGAGATTCTGGTTTTGCATCCAAAAAACACGTCAGTCCCTCTTGGAGAAAGCACAGCATTTGTAAGAATTAGTTACACTCACTGAGCCTGTGAGCATGGTACACATTACCCTCTTCCTCTCTGCTAAATAACATCAAAACCAGAACCCATCTTGCTTACTAAAACCTTAATTCAGTTTTTGACTTTGTGTTTTTTAGGCGAGGATGTAAGCTCTTTTTGTGCCAGTTCAGTGGAACAGTATTACAGCTGGAATATTGGGAAGAGGAGGGCAGCCGAGGTAATCTCTCCTGTGTTTCATAAGCAATCATCGGGAATACAAGAAGGATTTCTGAATTATGGAGCCTGCCTTGCTGTTGGCTGATTTGTTTTCTGAATCAGTCTGTTATTTTAAATGGCAGCATTCCTTACAGCAGGACACACTGACTCATGTTCAGGTAGTGATCCTGTTTACTGTTCAGAGGCTTTCTCAAGCAGAAGGGATTCTTCAGGTTATTCAAAATCAGATGGTTTTGAAACGTTTTAAAACTCAAAATTTTTGCCAATTGCCCTGTTAGCACTTTATCCTCAGCACTCCTCTGTGGCATATTACAGTCACGGGAATTTTATAAAAACTTTTCTGCCTTTTTATGGGACTGTATCTGCTTTCTATAGGAAGAGAATCGAGGGATCTGCTGTGAACAATGCTAGTGCTGAAGCAGATTGTCAGTTCACCAAAGATAAATATTTCAGTTAACCTGGACCTTTTTCTATTGTGGTTATGTTTTTATCCCTATTTCTTTATAACTTTGCCATTTGTGTAGTTTTACAGGGAGGATGTTAACACTGAATAGATCCTTTGCTGTTACCAATGATTGCAGAGTTTAATCAGATTTTAAGAAGCATATTTACTCAAGTGGATTTCTTGCACTATGCCATCTGAGGTGTTATTTGAGAGATGAGACATTTCAAGTCAAGACAAATTTGTCTAGGGCCCTGTAAATGCATGTCCCTTTTCTTGAGACCTACTTTGGATGATAAAGCCAAGTTTAAATGACCTGTCAAAAGTCATTCTGACTTCTGAGAAAATCGTGTTCCTTCTTTTTTTCCTTGCCACCTGGATTATTGTTCTGGGCTGTAGGGTAACCTTAAATGCTTTAGCCAGTGTGATGAGCTTTCCCTTTGGTTTGTCACAGTGGC
This sequence comes from Empidonax traillii, assembly GCF_003031625.1. NCBI lineage: Eukaryota > Metazoa > Chordata > Aves > Passeriformes > Tyrannidae > Empidonax > Empidonax traillii. The sequence goes on along the minus strand of NW_020955593.1, from coordinate 687,953 downwards.
AGCGAGCAATGACAGTGAGAAAGATCCTACAGGAAATTGTAGAGAGGCATCCCAGGTTTCACAATATTACCCCTCTGAAAACAAAGCACGTGGTGCACTGGTGTCGATGCCATGGCTACACTCCACCGGACCCTGAGACCTTGCGGAATGATGAGGACTCGATTGAAGACGTGCTGACACAGATAGACAGTGAGCCAGGTGAGTGTGGAGGGACAGGAAGCTCCTTTCTGCCAAAGACACTGTTTAATTTAATAAAGTGCCTCGGGACTGTGTGTATGTGCACACCTGTGCTGCTGCTCTGTTCCTAACTCGGTTCTCTTTGGAATAACCAAAGTTGGAGATTGTAAGGGCAGGCCTTCAAGTGAGGCCGTCCCTCGCCTGTATTAGTCCTGATGTTTCTCTGGGGCCTCGTGGGTTTTACTGTGCTTTGGGTCCCGTGGAGGCCCAATAAATAATAGATAAATCTCATGAAAGATGATTCTTGCTCCACAAATGTAATCTTTTGTAAGTGGATACACAAAGTAAGCATAGGGAGTAATGACATTTCTGCCCTTGGGCAAGCTTTAGCCTCTGTTCAGACTTACTGTGAAAACAGTATGAATGAGTTCAGCTACAAAACAAAAAACCCAAACCTGGCAGTGGTAGTGTCAAGTTCAGTGGGGGTTAGTTTATCTCCAAAAGTGAGGTGAATTGGCTTATGTGAAGCTTCACACTTGGTATTACAGCTGCTGCATTATTCTACTAGGCATAGCTCTGGGAGCCCCACAGTTCATTTGAGTATGTATTAAAGGTACATCTTTAATTTCAGCCATTCTTCACAGTTAAGCTCTCTTGTTTCACCTTCAGATAATCCCTCCCCCAAAGCTGAATGTTTTTTCTGGTCTGATCATTCAGGGATTTAAGGTTTTTCACAGAAGTGCATGGAATCGATTATACTTTGTGAAATCTGGCCCTGCATTGCAGTTGTTGAAGGTGGAAAGGAAGGCTAATATCTACCTTTTAATATTTTTAGCTAAATCACTAGATTTTTCTTTACCTTTGAAGTTTTTTTCACTAAAGGTTTTACTGGCTCATGTTGATCATGAAGAGAAGAGGTTGCCCTTTTGTCATTCCACTGTGAATATCTTCTGATTTTTTTTCTCAAAAATCATGATAATGCTTGTCACAATGTGAGAGATGATTTAGTGCTACATGATGCCTACATAGTAAAAAACTCCACTTCTCCAAGCAAGTTGAAGAGCATCACACTGGTTTGCTAGGTGCCAAAAAGCTTAAAAAGCTTCTGTGAGAATGTCTGGGAGACTGACATTAGCCTGCTTTTGTTTGAAATGCAGCCTTCTTGATTGGTAGAGGAGCACATGAGGGAGAGGACTACAAGTGTCATAAAGATATAATTAGAACGCTCTCAATGACTGTTTGCATTTCTGTTCATCGTTGTGTTTGGTAGGAACTACAAAAATAACTTGCAATTACCTTAATTTCTTACCATATTTTGAGTGTGCGTCTGTTTATAAACAGCTTTTCATAACCTATCATGTGTTTAATTGATTGCTTCTTTTTCAGAATGCCCTTCATCTTACAGCAGTGGTGAGGAACTGTGCCGAAAAGTAGAGGAACTACAGCAATTTCTGAAACAAGAACCAGAACATGAAGAGGAAGTAGATATTCTCAACTTTAACGAGCCATTAAAAGTAAACATTAAGAAAGAACAGGAGGAGAAACAAGAAGAGATGAAGTTCTACATGGCTTCCTTGCCTGCATCAGAGTTTGTGAGGGACACTGCTGAGAAGGTAATAAGTGACTCATAAAGCTAATTGGAACTGTTGTTAAGCTGGTTGTGGTCTTGCATTTATTTAGTTGCTTTTTTTTTCATCTCTGGATTTTTTTAATGAAAGTTTTTATAAATGCCCTGGAAAACCTGGACCTTCTGACTCATGACACTCAGCTGCCATTGCTGGCAGGAGAAAGGGAAGTGTACCAGCTGGGAGTTCATTTCAGAATGGCTGTGTTGCAAGGCTTAGTACAGAAAAAAGTCATCTTGGAAGGCTAAAAGCAAAGATAAATGAGGGATGAGGAGCATTAGCATTGAATTTTTCCTGTCCTGTCGTGTGAAAGATTCAGACTTATTTTTTGGGCCAGTGCTGTTTAATAGCAACTCCTGAGAAGGGGGTTGTGATAAAGATGAGGCCACAGCAAACTTCTCTACTGCTTGGATTGCTTCCTCCCATTCAAGTCGGGGCAAAAGGGAGGGAGAGGGAGGTGTTCTGTCACTGCAGCAGGGAGGAGAGAGAGAAGACTGGCTTGGCTTGTAGGAAAGAGTGCTCGCCATTGTGCCAGCGGAGACGGGAGCAGCAGGAGCGGTTTGCACGGAGCAGTTGAGGGAGAAAGAAAGGATCTCTGTCTCCACCTCACATGCTGACATCAAGGGACAAAGCTTTGGCTCTGCAGTGTATCCAGACTCTTGCTACATAGGTGACAAAGGCACAGGCACAATGAGAGTGGGACTGAGGGATGAAACGCTCTTTTGATGTGGAACTTTTGTTCCACAGGAGTGCTGTTCAAAGTGGTTTCAGTTGCCATAGTTGGGTGCAGGGAAGATGATGAGTAGATGGATTGAATATATGTACAGCTTTAAAACAGAGGTGCTGTTCTCAATCCAAATATACCCAATGCATTCTGGGTTTTGTGTGGACTTTCTGAAACAAACATTAAAACCTGCTTCTTTTCCTTCTGACTTTTAGAGGCATTTCTGCAGGCTGCACTAATTTTTTCCAGATTTTTTTTTAATGAAGCCTGAGTTTATACTGCATGGAAGTTCTGCAGTATCTGGTTGCTTCTTTTTTAACTACTCTTTGTAATAATTTTTTTTCCGTTAATCTCATCTAATCTGTAGTAAAACTGTAATACAACTTGAGTTGTGTTATTTGATGTACTAGGTTTTTTTTCCTCTCATATTTTATAGATAGGGATTTCTTTTCAACCTGCTGAGGTACAGAAGAATGTTTATGCATCAGTAATAGAAGATATGATTTTAAAGGTAAGAAATTATTTCACAATAAGGGCTTAAGTCTAATTGTATTAACTCAGTAATTAGAAAAAAGATGGAATATCTTTATTAATATGCATCTATCAAATTAGGAGATCAGGGTCTGATATCTGTCTCTCTGCACATATAGGCAGGTATATATCTGCCCAAAGAGTCATACACTTTTGTGAGTGTTTCCAGCTTTCTAACTGATTTGTTGGCTTGGACACAGAATAGTGATTTGCAGATTCTCACTGACACTAAGATACTGACTCATTCTGTAATTTTGAAAATACCTCTTTGTCCTTCCCATCGTAACTGGGGGTGAATCTGCCAGGAGTGTGTAAGACTTGATTATTTTATACAAAGTTAGGTGTTTTTCCCTAAATACCTTTCGGGTGCTTTGCCTGTGTTGTCTCTGCTGGGAAACTGCTGAATTCCTGCAGACAGTAACAATTCTGCCTTGTGTGAGAAACCATTTCTCTATCATAATGGCTTTTGGAAAAACAGAGAAATGGTTTTGTACCAAAGCTTGGAGCAGCATGGAGCTGGAGCCCTTGGGTTTGGACTGAAGGCTCACACATATTATTTCTAGCAGGACTCTGCTGCATTTCATGCCGAAGATGATTCTTGAGGTTGTTTGTACAGACTGCTCTTTATTAGAAGATGATTTTTTAAAAAGCTAATTGATTCCAGGTGACACATGCACTCGTGTGCATGCCTTTGCTGTGCTCCCTGTTACTTAACATAGTTAAATTCTGATATAGATACATCCATTTGTAGACAAAGATTGTAACCATCAGGTTGCTCCATTACAATTGTAGAGTTACGCCAGTTTTCCTGACTGAATGTCCCGGAAATCTCTGCTCTGGTTTTGACACAGCACAGAAAGCCAAGAGCTTTAATTACTTTTGACTGAACCTTGGTTAAGCCAAGTGTTGGGCATACACCTGCTGGCTTCTTGCTGCCCAGGCTGGAAGGTTTCTGAGACAGGGAGTAGTTGGCAAGCATGTACCAGCTCCCAGGAGAATATCTGCAGTCTGCCATGTACAGAACCAGCTCTGGTGTGTGAGAGGAAGGGGCCCTGAAATGCTCTTTGAAACACAGGCTCTGGAACATTGGATCCACCCTATTGTGCACTTGCTCTGCAGGTCCAGAGGGAAACTAGGCTGGGCAGTTACAGTCTAAGCTTTGTGTGTCTATCTATTTCCTTTCTGTTAAATATACACATCTTAAGTAATAAAACTCACTGGGGCGCTTTGAGCTGCTCTCTGCTGATTGATTGAGGATTGAATTGAGCCAAAATTTCTGCTGCTCTGACACTGATATTCGAGCAAATAGCACGTTTCTTGGCTCTTTTTGTATTGCTGTCTCCTAATGCTGTCTCCTCTCGCAGGCCACTGAGCAGCTCATGAGTGATATCCTGCGGCAGGCGCTGGCTGTGGCGTATCAGACAGCTCCTCACAACAGGTACAGCAGCTTGATTCTCTGGGACCACTTACACCAGCACTGAGGGCTTGAATGGCTTGAGACATTTAGTCAGTGTGGGGCTCAGACCATGAGAGTGAGGGAATTTGTGGGCTGCATTCTGGAAAGATCCGAGCCTTGTAAGGGGTTTGTCATCTCCTGGCTCCATAGTGGCAAAGGATGGAAACACAAACAACATCAAAGACTGAGGCAGGATTCTCTGGTATTGCCATGCCCAAAGGCAGATGACCTGTTTCTACAGAGCCACGTTGGAAGGACCTGCTAACTCTTGTCCATCTCAGATTACTCTGTAGACAGCTTAGCCATGGCCCGCCAGAACTTAAACAACCTAAATAATCTCTGTATTTTACAGATACACACTTTTCTGGCTCAGATACTGAGTGATTTTTATAGAATCATAGAATGGTTTGGGTTGGAAGGGACTTTAAAGACCATCTCGTTCCAACACCTGCCATGGGCAGGGACATCTCTATCTAACTATCCCAGGTTGCTCAGAGCCCCATCCAACCTACCTTGAACACTTCCAGGAACGTGGCATCCACAATTTTCTCTGGGCAACCTGTTCCAGTGCCTCACCACCCTTACAGTAAAGAATTTTTTTCTGATATCTTATGATTAGACCACATTTTGATTTCTATTCAGCAGAATGATTTGGGATAGCTTGAAATTGATTAAAAAATAACACAGTGAGAAAATGCTTAGTTTAAATATTCACTTGTATGCAATGTATGAATATTTATATAATATATATAAAACATATGTGTTATATGTATCTGTGCTATAGACGGTCAGGAATTAATATTTCAGCACTGGATATTCCTGTCCCAGTGCCCAAGAGGTTTCCCTCAGTTTCGAGAGTGGCTTTTTTTGTACTGTGACGTTTTAAAGCTTTTCCTGTGTTGCTCTAACACCTGCTCTCATAATTTTTTTTTTGATTGATATTTTTATTCCACCCTCCCCCCCCCATTGGTAAATTTATTGGCTTGCTGCTTTATGGACACATGTTTCTTTATGTATTATAATAGCATCTCTGATGCATTCCCTGCAGGACTCCAAGAGAGATCACGGTGATGAATATTCACAAAGCCATCTGTAATATTCCCTTTCTTGACTTCCTCACAAACAAACATATGAAGATACTAAATGAGGAACAATGAAATAGAGCAGAGAAGATGCTACAGGAAAGGTGGATTTATGACTGAATTTGGGTTGACAAATCCAGTATTTCTGTAGGACACTTATATACATTTATAACGTTGGGCTACTAGATTGTTACCTCCAATTAAAGATGCACCTTAATGCAACAAAATGATGCTCTGTTCCAAATCAAGTTGTTAAATGTCAGTGTTTACTTGGTAAGTGTATGTTCAGTGGCTGAACAAACATTGTCAGTTTGCATTGAGTTGCTAGCTATGAGAGACTCCACAGGCCTGGTCCCTCTGAGACAGCTCTATTGATGAGATTGAACTGAGTTTTAAGATAAAAATTATGCTTTTTGATGCAGTCTGCCTGCAAGTTGGTTTCTCCATGCACTGAGCAGGGCACTTGCTTTGGCACTCTGAGTGTGAGAAAAGCCAAAGGCAGCTTTTAAAAGTGGGTCACTGGAGTAGATGGGTGGGGTAGGTTTGGATGTCAGGGAGCAGAAAGCTGATGGCTGCAAAAATTCTGCCAGTCCTGCCTGAGCATGGTATGTGTGACTGAGAACACAGCTGGAGAGGCTGATCAGTAGCTTACTCAGCTAAGTGTCACCTCACCCAATTCCTTACCACTCTAGAGAGTTGTCTGATGCTGCTTTTCTGTCACCTCAGAAAGGGTAACTGGCACATCCTCAGAGAAGATGAACAAAGCATAATCAGGCCTGGGAAGGTTTGACTGACCACTTGTATTGCATGGGAAGGGAAGGAGCAAGGACAGTGTTTGTAGGCTTGGACTGGCTGAAACACTTTGCTTGCCCAGCAAGTGCCTCCCCAGGCTGTCAGAAGGTTTGGAGTGTGCTGGAGGGCAGGTGGCCAGCTGTGTTGCACAAGTCTTAATGTTTTGGCAGTGTTCACCAATGATCAGCTTAGACCATGAAATGCTGTGGGAGCAGCTCTACTTTGGATTTAGTTCTGTTCTACACAGCCTGATAGGATGAAAAAGTCAGACATTTGCTGCTTGTGGGGAGATCCTCTGATGTCTTGACTGCAGGAAGAAATTCTGCTACTAACCCCAGCACTTACCTGTCTCAGGAACATCAGTGGTGAAGGAGACATGTCTGCAGCCTGGCTATCAACACCTCGCTGGAGAAGGCTTCGCTGACAACATCCCGACCACCTCGCATCCACCACCCCTTTGTCCTGCCTCATGGGGGCTTGCTGGTAGTGTGAATAAGCCATTGTGGAGCTGGTGGGACTCCTGTGGGACTGTCATGCTTTCAGCGTGCTTGTTTTGTGTGGCAGTGCTGTCATGTGGGTGGAGCATGGGTCAAACAGCCAGAACCTCCAATGTGCTGATCTCAGCTGGGTCTCTTGATCTGCTGCATGGCCTTTGATTTAATCACTCTGTGCCTCAGTTTCCCCATCTCTGAGCATGGGGAGCAGGATACCTACCTCACAGGGGTGTACTGAGGCCTCGCTCTTGTTGGTGCCGTGCTTTGACAATACAAAGCCTTTTATAAACATTAAGCTACAGTTATCTTTCCTGGCCTGGGGTAGAAACAGAAGTCTTCAAAATGTTATCTTTTGGTGCTTTTTTTGGGCTAGAAGACAGATGATGGTAACTCCAGTAGTGTGCACGAACTGTGAAAAATGGTTTGGTTAGAGGGTGGCTTCAGGCTTTGAAGGAGAGTAGCACAGATTTAATGCAGTTGTTAAACTGAAGAAAGCACTGTGTACCTCAGGTGAGGTCCTGCATGTCTTCTCCTTAAATAAAACCAGGATCTGCAGGAAAGCCCCTCTCAGTTCATCACAGCTAACAGGGAGCTGTAGTTCTCTTCAATGTAAGAGTGGCAAAACCTGACCCTTGAATCCAGGAAATGGGACCAATGGATGAAATCCAAACAGCATTCAGAGAAGGACTTAAATGCCCCCTGGGAAGGACGTTACAGATGCTCTGGATTCAAAAGCTAATCCTGGCTTGTTCGGGTGAGCTGAGTGCAGGATTGCCTGCGAAAGGAAAGGGCACAGCTTAGCCTCGACATCAGTTTATCAGCAGAGGTCAGTGTGATGGAGTCGAGCAGTGGTGATTATGTTTCAGCTCAGTGTCGAGTAGAGAGAAATCCAGGTAGCTGGGGAGCTGCAGGCCCCGTGCTTTGTAAGCTGTTGTGAATTCTATACTTTCAGGCACCCTTGTGTGCTGCTTTTAGTGCATAAAAAGAAAAGAGAAGGGCATTTTCAAGATCTGTTTCTGGCATGACTGCCTGCAGGTTGTGTGGGTACAGCCTTTTGGGCAAACCCAGTCGTGCTGTGATCTGCAATGACCTTGAGTACGGTGTGCAGTTTTGGGCAGCACAATATAAAAAAGACATTAAGCTATTAGAGATTGTCCTAAGGAGGCCACGAGAAGGTGAAGGGTCTGCAGGAAAAGCCTTATGAGGAACAGCTGAGGGCACTTGATTTGTTCAGCCTGGAGGAGACTGAGGGGAGACCTCATTGCAGTTACAACATCCTCATGAGGGGAAGCCGAGGGGCAGGCATTGATCTCTCTTGTGACCAGTGACAGAACTGAAGGAAATGGCACGAAGCTGAGTCAGGAAAAGATTAAGTTGGATCTCAGGAAAAGGTTCTTCACCCAGAGGGTGGTTGGGCACTGAACAGACTGCCCAGGGAAGAGGTCACAGCACCAAGCTTGCCTGAGTTCAAAAAGCATTTGGACAACACTCTCAGGCACAAGATGTGACTCTTGGGGTGACCTGCACAGGGCCAGGAGTTGGACTTGATGATCCTGATAGGTCCCTTCCAACTCAGCATATTCTATGATTCTGTGACACACACATTTCCAGCCCTTGTCTCTTGTGGGCTTAGTTTCTGGGATTGTGACATGCCCAGAGCAACTTTTGAGGATGCAGGAGCTTGTCTTTGGGCATCTGTTTGCAAATTGTGGCTTCTTTGCCTGTATCCTGCTTTTCTGTGAGAAATGGAATTTCAGAATGAGTCCTGCACCTGGCCCTGAAGCAGGCAGGTGAGGACCCCTCATTCTTAATGGGATTCTTGCACAGGAGATCTATTGCTACATTTCTGAGCAACCACAGGTTATTCTCCTAGGAGATGCATATGAATAGTATATAAAGTTTGCTGAAGCAAAAATAAATTGTTAAAAGCAGATAGGAAATGACAAATTTGTTTAGTCCTTCAGATGTAGGAAACTTTTGCAACAAGTTCTTTGCATTTTGAATAGTGGTGGGAGAAAAAATTGTTGGTGAGAAGTTCCTGTGGGAATTGCTTGGAGATGAGGTAGAGGTTGTGGAATTTCACACACCTATTCAGGTGTTTGTGGAATGCTACAGGTGATGCGGTGTGTTGAAATGTTATGGTGTATTTCTCTGACTTTTGAAAGAGTCTAGATACAAGTTAAAGATCTCTTTACAAATATTGCCCCATTTGTAATGCTGAGTGTTTAAATCCTTCATGTTATCTGTATTATACTGTATAATTGTGTAAGATACGTATGTTTACAATAAATTCTTTTATTAGCTGTGCCCTAGCACAATCCTAATTTGTCTTGACTGTCACCTGTCACTCAGTGTTTCTCCAAATCCGCAAATACTTTTGTGCTGTGTATTCAGAATGTCCTAGTTAGTTCTGGATAAAAATTGCTAGTTGTGGAACTGATCTGAAGGAAAAGGTAATTTTTCCCTTTTCTAGTTATTTTAAAAAGCTCCTGGTTTTGGAGGTTGGGGGAAGGGAAGCCAGGAGCTGAGCTCCAATCTTTCGTCCTCCAGCGCAGCCTGTTTAAACAGCAAGTCATTGGTTTATGTGGGAGATGGAAAGGCAAGGTGGGTTGAGGTTGGCCAGCTGCCACACACCCACCCAGCCGCTCTCACTCCCCTGCAGCAGAACTGCAGAGAAAACAAGATGAAGAAGCTTGTGGGTCAGGATAATTTACCACGGAATCATTTAGTTTGGAAAAGACCTCTTAAGATCATCCAATGCAACAATTAACTCAGCACTGCCATGTTCACCACTAAACCATGTGCCCAAGTGCCACATCTGCTTATCTGGTAAATCCCTCCACCGATGGGGACTCCACCACTGTTCTGCTCAGATCAAGGCAGTCTCTGTAGATAAAAACAAGGACATCACATACGAGTTACTGCCATAGGCAAAACAGACTCGACTTGGGGAAAATTAGTCAAACTGATTGCCAAATAGAGCTGGATGGTGAGAAACAAAGATGAGAAAAAATGTTGTGTTCCCCCCCCCCCAACTCCTTTTTTTCCTCAGATTGACTTCTTCAGTCGTTCACTCCTGACTGCTGCTGCCTCCTCCATCCCTCAGGCACCGGGCTCGGTCGGCTCCTCCTCTCAGGGGTTCGGCTCCTTCGCCTGTCCTGGCATGGCGGGAACCGGCTGTGTCCGGCACAGGGCAGCCCCCACACACTGCCCTTCCCTCACCGAGATCCCACCCACAGCTCTGCCCTCACCGAGACCCACCCACAGCTCTGCCCTTCCCTCACAGAGACCCCCACACACTGCCCTCCCCTCACAGAGATCCCACACACACTGCCCCCTTCCCCTCACCGAGACCTACCCACAGCTCTGCCCTCCCCTCACAGAGACCCCCACACACTGCCCTCCCCTCACAGAGACCCACTCACAGCTCTGCCCTTCCCTCACAGAGACCGCCTCCCACCCCCTTCCTCCCCTCTCAGAGAACCTCTCCTCACAGAGACAGCCTGCTGCCAGCGTTGGGCACCAGCACCTGACACGGAGAGTAGCAGGGAAAAAGTAAGGAAAACGAACTCCTGTGTTCTTCCCCCGGCGGTGGGGAGGAGTGGTGGGTGTGTCTGTGAGCAGACTAATGCGCTGTCGTCTTTTGAAAATGCTGCACAACTCCTTGTTTGTACTCAGTCCCACAGGAGTGCCTCCTGAGCTAGCACAGGTGGCTGAGGAAGGCTGGCTGTGGCCTGTGCCCCCCCGTGCCTCCCTTCTTGCCCTCGCACAGGTGGGCACATCCTGGGATGTGGGGGCAGGTGCAGTGTGCCCAGACATGCTAAATCGTTACTCCAGGAGTTAAACTGTCTGCACACAGAGCTGGCACAGGCACAAGCGGAGTGTCTGGGACTCAAGGTGGTCTGGGTGACACCAAAGCCTGTGCCACCAGGAACAAGGAATCTTCCACACTTTCTATGCCATCTCTGCTCTGGAAACAAAGCCTCTCTGGGATGCATGGCACTAGCAATCCATCTGTGGCAAACCATGTAGGTCCTTAGGATCGTACATTGCATCAGTGGCCAGGATGAAGGAAAGTGGTATGAGTAAGACAGAGGTCATAGGTCTGCACATCATTGTTCACCCTCAAAGAAATTAGGGCAATGCAGAGAGAAACGTGCTGTTTGTGTAAGCAGGCAAAACAGTAACGTGCTGCTTGGGAACTTTTCAGCGAGAACTGTTCTGAGCAGTGGAGTACTTCACACGCCGAAGCTTCACCTGAGCATGTGGCAGTGCAGTAATTCACAGCTGCCTGGCACAAAACTCACCCTCAGCATCCCAACAGGCAAGGTGTCAGGAGGATTAAACAAGTAGGTTCAGTATCACCCTAGCGGTAGTAAATTATAAAGCTTCAGGTGTAGAACTTTCCTGTTAAAGGACATTTCTTTATGTGTCAAATAACCCTTGTTTGCAGTGTGATTCACAGTTGGAAAGCCTTGAGGGACTTGGACATGGGCCCAGAGCAATTGGGAAGACAAACACTAGCGTGAGAACAGCGTTGGAAGCAGTCCTGGCACAGTGATTCCCTGGAGCCTGCAAAACACGTGTGGATTTGCCTTCTTCAGAGGAACTTAGCTTGATACCTTTCAGTTTGGCTGAGGTGAGCATTTTTCATACAAAATCAGGTAAGCTGCGGACACTGGCAGCCAGCGGCATCACCCTGGACCTGACAGTGGTAAGTACCTGCTCAGTTTGTCCCTCATGTAGTTGGAACCAGGCAGCAGCTCGTGAGCCTTTGGCTTTCTCCTGGAAGTCTTTTGAGGCATAGCTAGGAAAGGTGGCCTTGCACTGTCTGGGGAAGGTAGCTGTACTTTCAGCACCTTTACTGACAGAAATATTTTTGAGAGTAACTGTAAAATGATGGTATCTGTGAAAATTCAGTTCCTGTGACTCTGTGAGATGGCAGAGTGAAACTGAGCTGAAACTTAATAGGGAACACTATGGGCATGTCTGAAAGGAGTCTTGAAAGCGTGGCACCTGCATCAGAGTCAATCTACCCTCTGTGCATTTTATAGGGAATGTAGCAAATTAATGTCATTGGTTCATCCCCTTTTCTCCTTCATGGTGATGGACTGCTTGCTGAATAGTTTGCTTTCCCTTTGAAAAGGTCTGGGAAAAGTCCCATAAGTGACTATGGATTCTGCAGACCAAGAGCTTTCCTTTGGAAAGCATCTGTGGTTTCGGATCAGCAGTTGGGCCACAGCTTGCAGTGTTCCTTAGAAGCTGTTCTTGCTGGGGGCTGTGCCTGCAGGCAAGCTCCAGGAGGAAGGAGCTGACTGCTGATGGCTCTGAATGCCTCTCCCCGAGACCTTGCTTGGTGCCTGCTGTGCTCTGCTGTTCTGCTCGTGCAGGTGTGCAAGACAGACGTGGTGACAAATTGTCCTGCAAGGTTGAATTACCTGAGGGTTATGCTTTACAACAACAACAAAAAAATTGGGAAAGAACCAATAGACAAAATACATTTTAATTTATTAAATTAAATCCAGTTCATTTGATAAAATACAAGCTTATTATATTACCATTTTGTTTAAACCTGGGTTGTGTTTTGTTTTAAGAAATACAGTGAATTAAGAAGAGAGAATAGACAATTTCTCCTTTTTTTTTTTTTTCGTTTTTCTTGCTGTTAGTAAAGTCCAGGATTGAAATGAACTTAAATTATTTGAACAAAACTGTTAAAAACATTATAAAGAGATTAAACAAGCAGATTGAATTCTTAGAAACATCTAACATGCAAAACTTTTAGTACAGTTTGAATGTTTCAAATTAATATATCCTGAAAAATTAATCTCCTGAAATATTATTTTGGCAAGCACTGGGATTTCTGTAGGTTCCTATGGGTCCAAGGATGAGTGTGGGAAGTGCCATCCCTTGTCCCACCCAAACACAGCTTACTGCAGGTGTTCCATATTCTGGTGGTTGGGTTCGGTCCTGCTACAGCAAACAGAGATGGCACCATTAAATTCTCACACACTGCAGTGAGAAGATGTTGTCTGCATGTATTCCAAGTACAATCCACGTGCCAGCTGTTCAAAAATTGTTCTTATGGGAGTTATCAGCAATGCATACGTGTTTGCAGAATCCCCAAGTTCACTAAATTTGCCTTAGGCTTTGGATAGAAGGAAGTTTAAGAAAAAATCCTCCTGCGTTAAAGTCTGTTTCACTACAGGTGAATGAATATCTGATCCCTGTTCAAGTCTGAGGACAGTTTCCCTTTGTTCTACACAACACACGTGTGTTGCAAACACATAAAGTTTTTAAAATTTTTTCCCAAAATAATTAGTAAAACCATTAAATAAGCAATAGACTAATTATATTGCATAACTTATTAATAGAAATTGTAAAGTCTTGATGAACAAAGGCTAAAAAAATGGTTTCTTAAAACACGTGTACCTCAGCAAAAGTTAAATGCACAGCAATCTAAAAAAATGAGCTTCAGAACAATGACACTTGAAATGGCCTATCTTAGAAATGACAGATGGCTTACATTCTACATTACATTTTTCTTTAAGAAGAGTTTCTAAGTAACATTCGCTTGTGGTTGTTCCTAGCATTAGCATTACCAATATACAGGCAATAATTTAGGAATTTCAAGGCAATATTTTCCACCTTGCATATGCAAAGAGTTAACATTTATTAAAAGTATAAGCATATCCTTTTCATTAAAGGATCACAAATTGCTTTAGGTAAAATCCATGTACAATATTTACACTCACCCTAACAGCTATACAAATTACATAAGTATCTTAGATCCTCTGGAGGAGCCTGGTGGGTGCCTGGCTGTGTCCATGTACTGCTCTACAAGCCAGCCCAGTGCACTGCTATCAGGGCTATCTCCTGATGTTCAGTCCCCTCTTGCTCTTGCATCAGCCCTTCAGTTTTGGAAATATCCAGCCTTCCAGCTGGAAAGCCCCAAAACACTGCATGTGCCAGATTTATTTTATAGTTTATTGATGTTGGCTTCCTCCAGCTTCTAAAACAACCCTGGAAGTTCAGATCAGCCCCGGTGAAGCTGTGCTTTCTGGTGATGCCATTTGAGGTCCTACTCCCAAAACCCCTCAAGAAAGGGCCAGACTACTCCCGGGTCTTTCTCTGGCCTACTTAGAGGGTGTTGCTAAATAAAATTGGTTTGGGTTTTAATTATCCATCCCGTTGTGCTGGTTTTCCCTCCTACCCTGTGTAGCTATGCGTAGGGACATTGCCTGCAATCCTACCTTAGCTGCCCAAAGTCAATCTCCTAATGTGACGCCAGCTGGCATAGTAATGAACCTGCTCCTGTGAAAAACTAGGTCATTCCTCGCAGGGTGTTTTGCCAGTTCTAAACCAAGCGCTTTGCGGTTTGTTGTGTTAACAGAAAGTGTGTATGCATATCATTAATCACTGGAGCTGCTGTTGATAACACCGGTTCTTTGATCTTAACACTCCTCGTGAAAATTGCATAGTGATAAATCTTAACAGAAACGCTGCGTTTAGGCTGCCTGGGTGCGAGGAGGGCCCAGGTTCAAACGTTGAGGATCCGTGATGGTGCCTGGAAAACGGCAGAAGGGTTGGGGGAGAATCTGGTCTTCACCTCTGGGATCTAGTGGGGTGAGGGGAGAGAGAAATATTAGTGTGACACAGAGTACAACTGTCTAGAGAGTCTGAGAGATCTGGAGTGCTGCGAGGATCTGTCTACTCTCCCTGTAACATGCCACTACCCAACAAGTGTTATCTCTTGGCTGGGCATCAGTGAGACCAGCCTTGGCCTGCAGGGTGATTCGAGGGCAGGTGTGATGCTGTGCCAGTGAGGAGGGGCTCAATTGTAACCCAGCCCTTGGACCCGGAGGTGTGTGGTGGGATGGGCATAACCATGGCTGGGCAGGCCTTGGCTGGAGCAAGCTTCTGCAAGATGAAGAGCTGCCTCTTCACAAAGTCCTGCTTGCAGATACTCTACAAATGTCACAACAAATTCACCACTGGCCTGGTGCTGGATTTTAAGTGAGAGGAATTAGAGTGGTGTGTGTCTGGTCCTTAACCTTTCTGAGAATGCCATCCAGGCTCTATCAAGATGTTCCACTGTAATGCCTTATGGGGGCTATGATCTATGTCTGCTGTGAACAGAGGTGCAGACCTGGAGTACCCAAAGGAGAACAGTTGGTTACTGGCCGTGCCAGGCTGTGAAACTTCAAGGACTCAGATAAGGATGGAGGAAAGAAAAGCAGAGATAAGTGGCTGCTCTCTCTAATGTCTGTGGAGTAATAATTACATGCAATATGTAGCTATTTTGGTTGTACTGAAGCATGAAGGACACCTGGATGCTTCTCTCATCTCTAATGCTGAAAACCCAAAGGTTTTGAAACAGCACTGGCCATAGATGTGCATCCAGCCCAGGACTCTGGGTGAATCTGGCTATAAAATGTGAAGGGGTGGAAAGCTCTGCTGGGTGTGCTGATGGGCACCATCCAAGCAGAGAAAAAAGAGCAAGACCACAGGCAAAGAGAGTATAGGGAAAAAGGGAAAGCTATTGATCTGCTTGTTATTGTTTCATTGTTCTGATTTTTCCGTTCCTCTGGGGATGCATCTGACACGCTGAGGAACAAGTGAGATGTCACAAACAGCCTGTTCACAGCTCAGCAGCTGGGGAGAGCCGTTCCCTTGAGTCCTCCATGTAGCTCTCAGGACAGAATGTAAACCTGACTCTTGTGTGTCTGGCAAAGCCAGGGCTTTCAGGCCAGAGGGAAAGTCCAAACGGTCAAGTGTGAATCAGGGACAGTCTGGCTTCTCTTTGAACTGGTGACTCTTTAGCACCATCTTCGTTCCTGACTACACCTTTCCCATGCTGTCTGTGAGAGAGGCTGCACCCTGGGGCTCCAGGACACGAGACCTTTGCTGCATGGTCCAGAGTGCAGTGTCCTCAGTGGCAAGTGTTTGTGTCTGGGATTCCAGTCTTCCCTTTCCTTCGAGAACTGGGATAGGGACTCGGAGGGGTTCATCTAGGACCCTCTCCTTTGCATCCTATCTGCCAAATAGGACGACACTGTATTTTGACCCCTCTAGGGTCAAAATGAAAAATTAAATCCACAAGGGTCAAAATACAAGGTTTAAGAGTTAAATATCCTCTATCCTCATTGCTGCACCTCGGTAAGCAGCCCAGACTATTCAGAGCAAGGAGGAAATTTTGGTGAGGTTTGCAAATTCTGTTTTGCCTGAGGTCACTGTCCCACTTGCAGCAGAGCTGGATATACCCACCGTGTGCCTTGTCGCAGCAGTGTGCTGGCAATCCTCTGCGGAGGAGGCACTTGACTGTCTGCTGATTAAACACTTCTTCCTTGTCTCCTCCAAGGCAAAGATTTACTTTTTCCGTGTGGCCCTGGAGTAGCTGCTGTTACCTCTGACAGCACAGCACACTGCGGCAGGGGACTTCAGCCCTGGCCCCATCTCCACTTTCCGTGTCACTCAGTGCAGCCTCTGAACCACTGGCTGTGAGGCGCTGCTCTCCTTGGTGGTCTAATGCAAAAAGCAGCTAAACCACAGCCTTGTCAGTGTGCACTTTCCTTCCTTGTGGGGATGGGGACTGTGTGGGGCCCTGGCAGGGAAAATGCCGAGTACAGAGAGAATGTTTCCTCGTGGGAATTTCAGTTACACGTGTATTTCATGAACAAGAAAATGATCTTCACTAATATAGAGGGTTGTAAAACTCGCAGGAAAATCCCAAGGAAGTCTCAGAAGCCCAAGAGCTGTGCAGCTTGGCTGCTCACCACAGCTGTGTCCTCCTTGGTGTTGGTAGTGGGGGCAGCCTCTGCCCCCACCAGCACGGGGGCATTTTGTCTGCCTGGGTGGGTGCTGTTCCTCAGGCAGGGATCTGCAAAGGTTCCCATGCAAACACCTGTGCCCGTGGTTGATGTTGGTACCAGAGGTTGAGTCTCGCACTGCAGCCCTAATGCTGGTGCACACTGACCACTCCAAGGGTGTGCAGAGGGTGTTGGCTGAACCTTATACACAGAGAGGGGATGGCACACCCACACACACACACACCTTGTACATAAGATATTCACTTGAGGGATTGAATTATGGGTTGAATTGTGACCAGTTACAATATGACATTGTCTAGCACATCTCTCTGAAGGGAAGGGATGGCCACATTACCTAATGGGCAGTGATAAAAGAGGGGTCAGTGAGGACATAGCTACACACACCACACTGATTAAAAAATGAGTAGTTTGTGATGTGTACAGTTTGGGCTTTACTCTCATTGACTTTAGGATTTTTAAAAACTGTTAATTACCTTAAAGTCTGCCTTGTAGCTTGTTTCTTGAACAAAATGATCTTCTGGCATAATGAAGCCTTGTTTTGTCTTTATAGGCTTGGATGGTTTTGCTCCAGTCCATGGGCGATACTCTTGTCTGAAATGAGATTGTCAAGACAGAAGAACCCATAAAACACAATATACTCACAGGGTGCTTCTGCTCAGAGTGGTTGCAAAGCCAGAAAGCAAGACTGGTTGTAATCAGCTCTTAAGATTGAACTTCTCTAAGGCATACTGAGAATAAAAGACCAGCTGAGTGTAGAGGCCTGCCTCTCTCACAAAGCTCATGATGAAAGGTGCAACAGGGCATAGACTGGGCTAACTGGCTGCCCTGACTTAACTTTCCTTTTATTCCTGCAAAATGTGCTCTCTCTTGGTGGTGCTTGGTGCTTCCCTCCTGGATAAGAAAAAGTCAGGGTGACTTTTTGCATGAAGGCCCATTGACCACTTACAATATAAAACATCATCTGGCTCATCAGCCACTTACTATGTAAAATCCCTTGGTCTGGTGCCTGCCCTCCCCTGTGGAGAGAGTGGGCTGATATTCCCTCCCTTGGCTGTGGCTCTCATCAGCAGGCAGGTTTGCCAATGTGTGCTGTGCTGCACAGCTGTGGCAGCCCAATCTGAAATGCATCCAAAGGGAGGCACCATCTCAGCTGGCAGATGCTTCCGCTGATGATTTTCCCTCAGAGGGGGGCAAGTGCTTTAAATCTGCATGGTGATGTCTGAGACAGCATCGCTGCTCTGAGAATTAGTCAGCCAATTGCCATCTGAGAAGTGGGTGCAGAGACTGCACTGAGAAAGGGGCAGCACAGGTTTCGAGTGCACCAAAGAACAGCATGGCAAGGTTTGGCTTAGCTTGGCTTCCAGCTCCCTTCTGCAGCCTTTCCCTTCCTTCTCTGTAGCCCTTGTCACAGACGGGCCTCACTGATGCCCCCTCCACTAGGACTCTGGATGCTGCAGTAGCAGCCAGCTGAGCTGGCTCATTTCTCTCAGGAGAAGACAGGAGTCTGCTCTGTTTATGTACGTATCTCTGGCAACCAACAGGCAGTTTCTGTAGCGAAGGGAGAGGTGACTAACCGAGATGTGACAGTTTTATGTTCATACCCTGGCATACTTCAATAATATCTGCATTTTACTATCTGCTTATGCACAAGATCAAGGAGTAAGACTCAGTTCTTAGTGCCCAGGCTAGGGAAACAGACTGGGTTTTAATGTGGCCAGTTTAGCTTTGATCACAGCCTTTCTGTTGTTCCTTTTTCCCAAGCATGCTATTTGCTATTTTGATAGTAGATAAAAATTCTCCTTTTAAAAATCTTACTTTAAAATGCATGAGTGTGGAGTATTATTTTAGAACGTGTAGTTTGGACATGATCCTTTCAGTATATCACCAAAGTGATATAACCACTTTATGTTTTATTTCTAATAATAGACTCAGCCTTAAAATGCTGCCTCATTTCCTTGCTGATTTGTGGATACCGGGTACAACCCTGGACTGCATCTAAGCCAGTGAGAAAACAGCATGCTAACAAAATTAATTCCAAAAAATTGAATAACTGTTTCTTGACCAAGTTAGCTGCTGGCAGCAGCCTTCTGCCAGGATGGATGAATACAGGTGCAGGCACAAGGAAAGGGGCAGGAGCCTGCTTCTGGGGCTGACAGCAGTTTGTCAGCTTGAGTGAGGGCGGAGTGAGTTCTTAAATCCACTCAGTCAGTAACGGATATTGCTCTGTGTAAGAGCTTCCTGCTGTTGGAAAGCAAAGCCAGGCCTCTGTCAGGGCTGTCTATGTGCATTTCAAATCTTTTTTATAATTAGTTTGCTCTCACTGTCCTTCTGCCTTCTCTGCACCTTGCTGTTTGGGCCTGCTCAGGCAGCAGGTGAGTGCCCGTGCAGCTCTCCCAGAGCTAGCAGTGGGGTTCCTGCTGCTCTAACACCTCAGGGCCAGAGAGCACCTTTGCAGAAAGGTGATTTTGGCCAAGTGATGCCCCAAGAAGGCAACCTTTCAGTAGGGAATCCCAGATGTGTGTGAATGTTAAATCTGAGCTCTGCTCTGCTGCACAGCTAGAGGAATGACACAGAGCTACTGGGCAAAATACCAGCAAAATGGTACAAAACCATCAATTACATCCCAGCAGTTTCTAGGAACTGGAACCTGCCGCTCCACATAAAGCCCAATTTCCTCAGGAATACTGGTGGCATTGATTCCTAACCATTCAACCTGGTGCTGACTGATCTCCTCACTGCAATAGAGTGTGTCCCCAGCTTGCAATGAATGACTGTGCTGCCTGCCTGTGCAGCCAGCTCTGTCTCACTGCTTTATAGCAGATCATTTGCTGATTTGGCAGACCCCCAAACACAGCCCTTTTGGATCACAGGACCCTCATTTTGGCCGGAAGCCAAACCATTCTCCTCTCAGCCTGGACAGTCAAAACTATTTTTGAGGCACCTACATGCACGGAGGAAATGCTCTACCTTCAGCCACAGAATCAGAAATGTGAGGGCAGATACAGTCACGGCTCAGACCCACAGCAGCATTTCCAATCCTGGCTTGGGATTTCCCACTGGGTAAACCCAGGACTCTGAGCCCCAGAGAAGGGCTGGGCACAACATAGGCAACATATCTCCTCTGGGAGCTGGGGTAGTTGAAACAAAATAAGAAATTATTATTGTAACCTTTGATACAGAAAGTGCAGCTGACTAAATTTGCTCTGCCTTTCAGCTTGCAGGACACAGGCTCTCATCTCCAGCTCTATAGCCAAGAGTCAGAAGGAACACAAGCCCAAATACCAGTTTGGTGACTTGACTAGAAATAAGTCTTGGAGTCATGAGTGGAGTTGAAATGCATGAGCATTCCCCAAGCCTGGGGAAGAGGAATGACCTGTTTTTAATGTTGCTTAGTTTAGGATGTCAAGTGTCACGATTAGTGACTGTTTTCCTTCTCCCTTGTACCCTTGTGTGATGTGACATACAGCTGCTGCTGGGGATGAACATGCAAGACTGACTGTTGCTGTTGGACATGGTCATCTTCATCCTTCCTGCTGTACCCCTCCTCCTCTCCTTGTCCCGAGACAGCAGCAGTTGTCAGGTTACTATGAGTCTGCAAGGACCTGCAGTCGAGGAAAAGTAGCCTCCAGACCATAACTCAGTGTCCAGGCTCTCTTTAGGTTCTGTTTTGTCCTCCACTACTGCAAGCTAGAGGTGAGATTTTTGATCTCCATATATAGAAATGATCTAGTGGTGCTTCTAAGTACTAAAGCACTGGGGTTGTGAAAGAAAAATGCCTCCTGAGTAGCATGCAAGATTTAAAACAGTAGGGATCAAAAGGGAAGGGCTGCTTTTTTTGTACTGCTCTTTCTGTACATATGACTCACTCTAGGAAGAATTAAGAAGCAACTTTTTGCAGGTGATTGCCCCTTGTGGATCTGCATTCATCATATAAATCAATACTTTGTCATTTGTTTCTTTTCTCTGTCTCAAAATTGGTTAATAGAGCCTGAGGAAAGGCTTTTTTTTTTTTTTTTTTTTTTTTTTTTTTTTTTTTTTTTTTTTTTTTTTTTTTTTTTTTTTTTTTTTTTTTTTTTTTTTTTTTTTTTTTTTTTTTTCTTTTTTTTTGTAATATGTGGGGATGGGTCTGTAGGGGAAGGTTTGAATCTGTGCAGTGTGGAGAGGGAAGCTGGTGGCCTGCTGGGACAGTTTAACCCCCATGGGAGTACAGCTAATGTATAGGCTAGAAACTAAAAAAAAGCACCAGACTGTTAATTGCCAGGGGGTTACAATGAAGCCCAGCTTTCACAAGAGCTGGTGACTGGGTGCCATCTCCCTCCCCTGGTGAGCAAGACCAGCTAACAGCCCAGGCAGGGGGGATGCCCCACCATGATTTACCCAGTGGCCTTGCAAACTTATTTGGGAATGATGGATTTGGGACTGGTCCTTCTGTTCTTTCCAGACACGGTGGTGCTGCAGCTCAAGCTGCTGGATGCTGCAATCCATGCAGTGACTGGCCTAAGTGCTGCCTCCAGCTCTTCCCATTTCATATGCTCCACAAATATTTTCTGGCCCTGCAGAGAAAGCTGTCTGCAAAATCCTTTTTATTTCACTGACCTAGTGAAAAGCTAACCTATAAATGTTTCTAACTTCACAGAGATGGAGGACTCTTCTGGTGGGCACGGGGAGGCAGACAGTAGAAACACTGGCTGTGCTTTTTGCGGTGTTGGAGCTGCTGTTTCCATGCAGATTTATCTTCAGCATTGATACTATTCCTTTGCCCCATCATACACCACCAATGCCATCACAGTTGTCATTTCAGTACTTGATCTTTATGTCACGGTTTGCTTCCCATGATTAATTATCTATGGCAGTTCTGAGCCGCTGCATTACAATCCCATTTCTTATTTAAGAAATGGAGAAAAAGGCTCATTCTGTATAGCTGACCATAACTCAAAGCTACACTGCCTGAGCTGGTCTGTGCTCATTCTTTCATTGTCTTATTCCTTCTCATACCCAGCACACCAGTGAGAATTAAACAGCACAATGAACATATCTCCAATTTTTCCTTCAGGAGGAAAGCTGTGTGCACAGCTTGGGAGTCTCGGTTATTTTCCTTTCAAAGTACACACTACTCTAGGTGTCAGCTGGGGAAGCCAGACTGGTGTGCAAGGGGTTTGGGCAGAAGAGGGGGGTGAAATGTCTCCCTGTTTGTGACACAGCTCGTTGCAGGTTCCTAGCAGGGCCATGCAGCTGGTTTGCCCAGGTGGAGCTGTGTGGCCAGTGGTGCTCTCCCAGAGGACAGGCTGAGTCTGCTTGATGGCAAAGACCCCCCCTAGGCCAGGGAGGATGCTGTGACATCTCCTGGCAAGTGGAGGATTGCAAATGTCTCAGCTCTCATCTGCAGGAAGGTCAGGCAGTGCTTGGAGCTGCTCATAATTCACAGGAAAGAAGCAACAGCAAAAGACTGGACTGAAAAGACCAGACAAAACCTTAAGCCTCAAACTGTTGTCTTAGGGTGAGTTTTAGGAGCTTGCTTTGCTCACGAGCAGATCCCCAAGGAAGGAGTACTGACAGTGGTCTGACAGGACAGGCACCTGCTTCCCTCTTATTGGAGCTGTGTGAATGGGGTTGTGTGGGTAGGTCTGAGGGTCTTGACTTCTGTCCTTATCCCACTTTCCATTCTTTTCCCTTTTTCTCTAACCTAAGGTTGAGTGTACATCAAGGGGAGGAAATTCCTCCTACTTTATGCAACAGCTTTGAATCTTCCCCATTTCGGTTCTGCAGCATACTTTGCACAACAGACACCCTCTCTTGAGCCTCTATTCGCAGCTCACCTGGCTCTCTCCTCACATCTGTCCCTCTCCAAGCCCTCCCTTCCCCACCCAGGCTATGCAGTGCACAGTGAATCCCTCTGGATCCATCCCAATGCCTGCACTGAGTAAGCTTACTTGTTAAATAGCGTAAAAATCAGGGGCTTCAGTATTAATTTCCCCAAGCAGCAAGACACTTAAGAATGTAAAGATAACTGTAAGCCTCGATTATAAAAGCTTTACTGCTATTATTGAGGATAAGCGTGCATTTAAAGATCTTGCTGGATCAAGGATGGAGCTCCTCACATGCAGTACTCTTAACCCTGCTGGCTCAGGTGTGTGCTTTGATCCCATACATTACTGAACACAAGTGTAGGTATTTTCTTTGTTTTCTGCACAGCTGAAATAAGATGCTTTTCATTGTGAAGCAGTCACCACGGGTCACCTCATTTCTCTGCACAAGCACCTACTTGAAGGCGAATGAATAGGATAGAAAGCCAAGTAACATGTTCTGTGACTGCATCCATAGCTCTGGGGAAAGCGTCATTCCCTTTCGTTCTGCGGTGTCTCTCCTGGTGGGGTATTGTCGGTTCCATGGTCACAGTGAATGGCACGTGTTGAGTTCTTATGCAAGAATGTGGGAATTCAGTTTGCTGGGGTATCTTCCAGCCCACTATTCCAAGAAATCATTAGCGATAGCACATCAGACACCTTTCCCCCTAATTACCCCAGCTCTTTATGAGATTTCTTCTCATCACAAAAATTGCTTGATCTCTGGGGCCCAGTTTGGTCTGCTTTACTGCTGTGCCTCCTACCTGTGAACAAGTTGGGTGCTCTTGACTCTCCTGCCTGCTCAGGACACCTGTCCTGTGGAAACCCCAACTGCAGAGAGTGGCTCTGCTCAGGGCTGGTGTTGTGCATGTGTGCAGAAGTTTACAGTCATCCTCCCAGTTCCCCGAGTGCCAATACAAGCAAAGCCAATGCGGGGAGTCGGGGGGGGAGGGAACAGGCAAAACAATCCCTTGCAACTCTCATGCAACATTTTCGTTTATACATTTGAAGTGCTTTCCCAAAGCTGGCAAGTTACTGAAGGGAAAACTGAAGTCTGAAGTGACCTATAGGGTAGCTGAGCATTGAACAGGGTTCTCCTCCCAGCAATACTGGCCCTGGCGGGGAGGTTGTGCCTTTTCCCTGTTGCCTTCTAACAAGGTAAGAAAATGACATCCAGAGAACAGAGCCAGCTGGAGATACCTGCTGACAGCACCAGCTTCTCTCATCCTCTGTTAAGAGAGCTAAGTAAAGCACTTTTCTATTTCTAGAATGTCTGCTAAATGCAATCAAGACCTACTACTACAATTGTGTGCAAAGCACCTGCAACTTACTGCTGAAGGGAGAAGTCACTTCCATGATGCAAAAGGACAAACACTTGGGAAGGTGCAGAGGGGCCACTCAGCACTTTCTTCTGCTTCCTCCAGCATCAGTAAGGTATAATCTACTGCAACCCTCTGCAGCAGTCCCTGGGATCTTTTCACACTTGGAGCACATCCCATTTTAGCCTTTCAAGTGCAGCTTGTATCGATCTGCCTCAGCCTGTGTGCCTGAGCACCCACCATGCAGCCCCATTGGGGTTTGACTTCATTCAGACCCTGCAGGACTCCAGCCAAAATCCAGGGACTGGAGGGAGCAGGGAGCTGCCCCAAAAATCTGGGGACATAGGATAATAGTTGGTAGGCCAGGCAGCTGTGCTGTCCTTCCACCTTTTATTCAGAATTATTATTTCAAAATCAGAAGTCTTTGCTTCCTCAGGGATACAGGTATTCTTCCAACAACCCCTCCCGTTTGTCTTTCTTCTGGCCATAGAAAGATTCCCTCAGTCTCGGACATTGATCCTGCAGGTTTATTTTGTGCTGGGAAATGCCAGGTCAGGCTGACTGGCTTAACCATGTGCAGACAGTTTTGTATGCAGCTGAGTTTCCTTCTGAACCTAAAGCAGCGTGCAGAATGAAGTCTCACAGGAGCAGAGCACTGATGCACAATAGCACATCAAATGCTGCTCCACATTACAGGGGACTCACCACTACCCTTGGGTGCTTCATAGAAACAAACACAATAGGCTCTTGTAGAACTATGCAGTCAAAATTCCTGAATTAAAAAAACAAAACAAAACAACCAAACAAACCACAGAGCCCAAAAAAAGAAACCCCCAACATCTTACAGAGTCAAGCGAGAAAACCACTCCTGCCATTAAAAGCATGGAGTGGACCATGTATCAATGCCAGCTTTTCTGCATGTCCTGTTCAATGTCCTGCCTTGCCCTCCCTTTCACACTAAACAAGCCCAGCCAGCTGCTGAGACCTGGCACAGTCACGCAGTACAGCTGGAGGCTGCTGGCCAGCAGTGTCCACACTGCAGGAGCCGATCCTGCCAGGAAGAGCCTCACAGGGTGTGCCAGAGCTGGGCACAGAGCTGCTGAAGCACCTGGAGCACAAAGGACTCAAATGACCCATTTCTTGTGAGGGTGGACACAGCTCCCCACACTGAGAGCCCAGTCCTCAGGGCTGGGCCATAGGGATGGGCTGATACTCCTGCAACAGCAGAAAAGGGGGAATCTCCCCAAGATTCTCCCTAGCAAGGAATGAATGTCTTACCAAAAATGTGTGTGTTTTCCATATCTTTGCTCTTCTCTAACCATCTACCCACAGTGATCCTTGCCTGCATGTCTCTGTGCAGGACACTCTTCCTTTTTTCCACCCTCCCTAAAGACATCATGTGGCTCACCAAGCTTCTCTTTGGGACACAGCTGCCCCTAGTTAGAGAAACCCCTCCTACTCTGCCTCTGTCACAGGTGATCTGACTTTCCTTCTGCCTTCTCACCTCTGTGTGGGTGCAGCTTTCAAGAAGTGGGGCAGGTCCTTGCTGCCAGAGTGTAGTGGAGTTGTGTGTGGCCACCAAGGGATAGTTTAATGAACAAGGAGGGTCCTTCTAGTCTTCGTCAGAGAGGAAGATGAAGAGCATCAATCCTTAATGGTGCTGTCCAGCTACTACCTGAAGATAAAGTGTTTGCAGAGTGCAATACTGCCTTTGGAAAATAAGGTAAGAGGAAAGGAGTGAACTGTAATGGTGTTCGTGGAAATGTCCTTGTGGTTGTGAGTGCTCAGCTCACCAAAGGTGGAGGTGTTATGATCACTTCTCAGTTCAGACTGTGGCAGTGCTCCTGGGGCTTTGCCATGACTGAAGCTACCAAATACAAACCCAAAGTGTAACTGAAAATGAGTAACTCTGCCAAATACCTGCTTAGTCTTTCTTTAAAAAACAAAAAGGGACAAATATAAATGAAAGTAGAATTTTGCAGCCTGTGAAGCTATTGTGAACTTTTCTCCTGCTGCTTGTTGTGGCTCCTGTGTTCTCAGTGGCACAGGGATTTCTTAAATGCGATGTTGTACTAGGTGATAATCCAAAGAAACCACAGGAATTACTGGAATAAGGCAAAAGTGGCTTGATTTACGTAGTCCTGTCTGTATGAGTTGTGTACTATGTATTCAAAGAGCCTAAAGGTTTTACATGAGAACTTTGTTCTAGTGTGGCTGCCCCGCTCCTTTCAGCAGTGAGGAGTTACTCAACTAACTTGAAGTCTTACTTTTTGTAAAACTTGTTTTGATTTCCATGTTGATATGTTGCCCCAGCAGGTACTTTGTCGTGTGATCTGTAAACTTCTTGTTCTTTGATAATAGTAGCTGAGAGCCCTGTGTAAGAACAGACAAGTCAGAGGGAAGGAAGGTGTGAGAAGTGACTCTGCTGAGCATTTGAATAGCTGTAGGGCAGCTGCAGCTCTAATACAAGCTAATGCAGCCTTCCTCTGGGGTCAGGCTGAAGAAGCAGGGGAAGGCTTCAACAAAAAGGTGGAGATGGATGTGTTTCTGAGACCTGAACCTTGCTAGTCTTGTTCTAGGCAGGTTTCTCTGAAGTAATTCCTGTGCTCCTTGCAAATTGAAATGTGTTTTGGTTCAAGAATAATAATCACTCTGTGGTTGTCTGAAGAGATGTGGCAAATGAGAAAATAGTGCACAAATTCAAGCACTGCAGTTATCCTTCCTAAATCTGCATGTTCACTGCACATGGAGCAGGGCAGCTGCCTGTGTGAGGAGGAGTGGGATAAGCAATACTGCTGTGCAGGCTGGTAAATCCTCCCCAGGGCCCCCAGTTTGTCTTAAAAGCACTGTGATACATAATCTAATGAATTGCAGTGATGAAGAGAAATGTCTCCTAGGTACATAATAGGTAATAAGAGTCTAAATACTTGAGAATCTACTGGAATAAAAATAATTACTCTATTAATATACCTCATAGGTATATTAAAATCTGCCAAACATCACTATGAGGGAGCGTGTGGTAACAGCATGAAACTGATACAATATTCAACAGCAGCTTTGTAGGAGCTGAAATCCCCTCTTTTTCCATGGGGAGAGTCAGTAAGAACAAGAGTTGAATTTAGGTGCATCCCGCCTGACTATTTGTTTCACGAAATAAACATCTGTAATCAGTCGTACTGTTCAGAGAGAAAGGAAGGCATCGATAACATAAGTCATTTAGTAATTTTTAAAGACTGAGACAGGTGGTTTGTGACAATTTTTTCCATTACCCATTAGATGACATAGGGGATACATCCTGAAAATGTCTTCTTGTCTGACTAATCTTTTAAGGCTGTAATTTGGCTCGCCATGAATGTCGCATTCCAGGAGTTTTAAAGGGAAAACGGTAATGGCACCGAGGGATTCGGGGAACGCAGCTCGGTGCGGCTGTTGGGCACGGACGGGTGGCGGGCAGCTCTGGCTGTCGGAGGTGCCGAGTCTCCCGGCAGCGGGTGGGTAGCGCGCTGCTGCGCCAGGGATGCAATCATGGATCCCCCCGGCGCGCTCCCTCCTCTGCCTGAGCGGGGCCGGGCGCCGGCGCGCCCGGGGACGGCTCCGCTGCCCCGGCACGCACAGGGGCCGCCGGGACCACGCACATTGCCGGGGCACAAGCGACACTTTAAAGGACCGCAGTTCCAAAAGCAAAGGCGGCTTCGGCGAGAGGCTGAGCCCGCCCGCGAGGCGGCAGCCCCCGTCCCCCTCCCCTCGGTGGCGATTCCGCCCGCCGGAATCCCCGCGCTGCGGAGGAGCGTCCCCCGCCCGTGACAGGAGCAGCCCCGGCTCGGGGCGGCCGCCGGGCCCGGTTACCTGTAGGAGGTGGTGTGGCCGCCGTCCGCCTGCGAGCGCGGCCGGAGATGCTCGGGGCCGTCGACTGCCGTTCTCCCGCCGCCGCCGGGCAAGGCGCAGGCGGCGCGTCCCGGGGCGGGCTGGGGGGCGGCCCCGTCCCTCCCGCCGCCGCCGCCGCTACTGGCGCTGACCCAGGGGAAGGCGTCCCTCCTCGGGAGGGGCCACGCTCTGAAGTCCTGCCGGTACTGGGTCTCTGCCGCGAAGGGCTCTCCGGCGGCGGCCGCCCGGCCCTTCCTGCGGCCGGTCGGCTTCCCGGCGGCGGCGGCGGGATCCCGCGGGCGGCGCGCCGGGGCGGGCGGGCGAGCGCTGCCCCGCGAAGGGGGCCCGCCGCGCTGGGGCGGCCCGTCCTCCTGCTCCTCGATGTCCGAGTAGTTGTGGATGGTGAGCGGCACGGAGAGGTCGGACTTGTCCAGCTGGCTCCAGAAGCGGGCCAGGCAGCACACCCGGCTGATGCAGGGCCAGGCCATGGCCGCGGCCGCAGCCCCCGCCTCGCCCGCAGCGGCGCCCGCGGCTCCGGCGCCCGCAGCCGGCCGCGCTCCCGGCTTCAGCCCTCATCGGCGGCAGCCCCTCCTCCCGCCGCCCCCTTCCCCGATAACGACACCCCCTCGCCGGGATTACGGCCCGCACACGTGACCCGGCTGCCGGTGGGAGCCCCGTGCAGCTGCGGGGGAGGGAACGCGGCCGGGGCCGGACCCCGCGCCCCGCGGATGGACCCGCTCTGCCCGAGCGCCGCCGAGTGCCGCTGTCCGTGCCGCTGCTCCGAGAGCCGCTCTGCGCCCGGGAGCGCCGTAGCGCGCCCAGTCACGGGCACCGGCCAGGCGAGGACCGCTGCTCCGCTGTACCTGCTTGGTGCTGCTCAATTGTGCCTTCGAGGCAGCCGTCATCAGTCATGATTAGAGAAAGCGTTTATATACGAAACCTGGCGTTTAACGTTGCAAGGCTGCTGTTTCTCAACCAGATCACTTCTTTTTTAGTTTCCTATAGCTGCGTGCAAATCCCCACCTCTCTTAATCCCCCTCTCTCCATTTGCATTAACAGTTTAACCGCTTCACTTTTAAAATACCTCCTATTGACCAAAATCCAAGCATCTATTATATATCTTAATATAGGGCTCACATCTTTTACTGTTTGCCAGAGACTGCACATTACAGCTTTCCTTTTGTACATTCAGGTTCAAAACCACGCAGTCCTGGCACAAAACAGTGAAACTGACGGAATTACATCGGGGATAAGCTGGGCTTTTGAAATTTTACGTCTTATGTAATAAGTGGCTATGGGCCATAATGCTCCTCCACAATTCCCCATTCAGTGTGTTATTGCAGAGGAAGCTGAATCTCCCAAAGGGTCACCAAACTATCAATTATAAGGCTATAAAAGTGAAGAATGCAGATAAACTGAGATCCTGCCTATTAGAAAATCATCTATTCTCGTTACAGGTTGATAAGATAGGTGTAATGGCTTTAAACCAAAAGGGTGGCATTTTATATTGGATATCAAGAAGAAATTCTTCCCTGTGAGGGTGGTGAGGCACTGGCAACAGGTTGCCCAGAAGATCTATGGCTGTTCCATCCCTGGAAACATTCAGGGTTGGATGTGGCTTTGAGCAACCTGGTCTAGTGGAAGGTTCCCTGCCCATTGCAGGGGTGTTGGAACTAGGCTATCTTTAAGGTCCCTTCCAACGCAAACCAAACATTCTATGATTCTATGAAGCGTTATTAAGAAAATAATTATGCAGTGAAACTTGAGAAGGTAAGATCTACTGCGTTGTTTCAGCTGAGCACTACTGTACATGTAGTGCATTAGCACCTCAGTTCAGTCCAGATTTGCACTTGCTTCTGGTGGAAAGAAAGGCTAGAAATGTGGGTATGGGCTGGGGCAGAACCTCTCCTTGAGCATTTGGCCTCTCTGAAACACAGTCACCAAAGATAAGAAGCAATTCCTTTGCAGATGACCCTGTTGTCCCAGATACCTGTTTTGACACTTGCCAATGCTACTAGCTTTGATTTCATCACCACCCCCTCACCCTCATGAGTTAGTTGGGGCAAGGAGACTCAGAAATTTCAGGTAAAGACATTTGGGTCCTACACAGAACTCTTGTCACAAAACCATATAGGCTATTGGATGCTGTGTTTAATTTGTTGCCTGAAAAACCCACAAACATATTTTTACTTTTAGGAATATGCAGGGAGGCATTTCTCAGTTTTCTGCTGCTCTTGTTTTTTTTTAAAATCATATCTGGTAAAGAGAAATAGACTTTACAGCCATGTGAGAAAACAGAACATCTGCTTTATCATGTTATCATTAGCACAGTACAAATGGTGCTCTGATCCTTGTTCCTAGGCCTGACTTAGCAAAATACATTAGAGAATAAATCGGATGTCTCTGCTCATCCTGTGCCTGCCACTTCCTAGTACTGAATTCAGCTCTGGCAATGCATGTTTCAGAGCCCACCTACAGCATCAGGGAGTGCTTGGAGCAGCTGCTCATCACAGCTTGTAGGATGAAATTGGCACAAAGGCTAACTCAGACAGGAAAACCAGAAGATGCTGGATGAGATTAAAAAGTTGTCTGCATTTAGAAGATTTGTCATGATTAAAAGCTGGAGGGGAGGGGGGCGGAATACTGCAACAGTAAGACAAAGAAAACCCATCAAATCAGAAAGCAAAACAGCTCTTGCTGCCAGGAATGGGGGCTGAAAACTCTAACAGTTAGTTTTAATTCTAAAATGAAATTCCAAATAGAGCAGATCACTGAAACAAAATATTCCTTAAACATGGCAAGGCCAAAGCAGACTTTAAAGCCACTGAAAAAGGGTGAAGGACTGTGTCTCTACATGATTAACCATGACTTTATACTTATTGCTGTTTTCCTACACAAACACTAGCTGCTGTCTCTGCCAAGTGTCTGCATAATCACCACATTGTATTTTTATTCACAATAATCTCTTTGAAAAGTCTTTCCATGTGGTTGGTTCTTTTTGTTGTGTTTTTTTTTTCCTAGGGTTGGGGATTTAGTTTGGGTTTTTTTTTTTTCATTCTTCTGATTTGTCATTCAAAGGTGTGACTGAGTACTGAGATACTGACATGCTGATACCAGATTTTGCTTGCCAGAGAGGTGTCTCATTTACTCTAGTGAGCTGTCATGACTCCGGGGCATTCCTTGTCTGACTGACTTAAGAGTTGACTTTCCTATTGCAGTTTTAAAGTAATTTTGGACCAGAGAAGACAGTTTGCCTTTGCCAGACAACGCTGCACAAAGGCTCAGGTGCAAACAACTGCACGGCCACATGAAGATTTTTGTACAACCTTACCTATGTTACACACCTTTAGGGTTTCTATAAAGGAGGAAGATTCAGATATTGAACAGCCGCCAGCTGAAAAGCCTGTGACTTCCAAACCTCTAGGGCAGTTCCAGGATGGTTTTTCAGGTGCTTTGTGCCCCTTCCTCAAGCTGAAAGGGTACAGCAACACCCCACTGCCTTGGGAGGTGTAAGCTCTCAGCAGGCATGACTTCTCTGAGGTACTGGCTGCTTTGTTGAAGAACTTAATAGCAATGTCAGCTTATCCTTATAGACCTGTAAAGATAATGTCCTTTAGGGCTTAGATGCTGTATTTCTTGCAATATTACTCCCTGCTTTTACCCACGATCTCTGAAAAACTCTCAGCAAATACCTAATTGTTGAAGGGACTAGATAAGTTGTTGAAGGGATGAGAGGTAATGCAAGGAAGACATAGGGGGGGAAAATAAAAGGAAGCAGACCAAGACAACAATAGATAGATAAACCCAACGTGTGAAATAACTGTGTGCTATGGCTTTTGAGCTTCTTTGGCATGAAATGCTCCCGTGGGATGTGCCCGTTCAGTGGCGTCCTCTGGCAGTGCTGGCCCCTCCCTGGCTGTGCTGAGCAGTGCGCTCGCCGTGTGTCCGGCTGCCCCCTCTCTGCTGCGGGCAGGGCTGCACTGTGGCTGAAACCCTGGAAACGGGCATGCTTGTCCTGAGTATTACAAAACGAAGTAGGAAAGGGGGATGTTGACAGTTTAGAAGTGAATGTCAGAAAATTTCTGGAGCAGAGCAAAGGAGTATCAGGTACTCCAGCGCCTTAATTTTTTTATGTGTTTAAGTTGACAGGCACACAGAGTAACAAATCCTCAAATGCCTCATTGTCCAAGGGAGAAAAAAAACTGGACAAGCACTAGCCTGTGACAGTAAGGGAATCTACAGCCATTTTTTATTCCATCACTTATTAAGACTGATACCACTTAGCATTATGTATTCCTTATCCCCAGAGGAAATGTGTTTTCTGCAAGACACTATTGTAAAGTAAAAAAACTTCAAGTTGCTTCTTACAAATGCAACATGTTCTTTGGCAGGTCAGTCCATCTGGAATGACTAACTGATTACAGAGAAGAGTTAAGGGCTTGAACCCACCAGTTTTTATTTGGGAAGATTCTGCAGCCTTTTGCGAGGGGTTCAGTATTACCCTTACAGGACAAGCACAGAGCAGCAGCATACCTCAAACTCAGTTTTTGGTTTTATTTGTAAAATAGGTACGTTAGCCATGGTACTACCCTCAGGTTTACTTTAGTCATTACTTCTGGTTATGGTGTTGCTGATCTCAGGAACCTCACCTATTTCTGCTGAAGCTGCTTATTTTCTAGTACTGTCCCACTCTGTAACCAAATGTTACATTTTTAAAAGGTAGAGAAGAACCTTAAATGGAACTAACAATGGAGCACAACAGAAAGAACATCCCCTCACCCTACCCCTAAATTACTGTAGTGAAAGAACACAGAAAGCAGTAGAACTTATGGTAGAATATCAGAAACCACAGCATGTCATTCTTCCCCTGCACGTAATTATGAAAAAGATACCGTTATAGTAAAATCCAAGATGACGTGAAAGCACCTTGGAAGTGTATAGAAATGAAAAAACACAAGTTGAATAAGCCCCAGCTAACAAATAAAGCCAGACCATTAATTAGTATGTAAACCTTGGCAAACAGTCCAGTATTGCTTCGAGTATTTCAAGGTTAAGAACAAAAGAGTCCTTTGGCTCCTCTCATCCAATCTTTCCAACAATAAAGATCACTGAACTTCACCACCTTAGCCTTATCTTGAGTCCAACATGTTTAAAGCTTACCTTCTAGGAAAGCACCTTGTGTTACCTAGCAGACAGTAGGGGTGTGTGTGATCCAGTAACTTCTTCAGTTTATTTTCCTAAGTATGAACCAGTTGTACCCCATTTTGAAGGTTGGTTTTTTTTTTTGTTGTTGTTGTTTTTTTTTTTTTTTTTTTTTGTGGACAGAGATTTAGATCACTTAATTGAAAAACATGTTTTATTCCACCTTTAAAAATGTAATGCAGACTGTTACCTCAGAAAGCAATAGGATAAAAACCTTTATTGTTCCACCTTTGTCAGAGTTCATTTTCTATGGATATGCATTTTTGTAACATAATTTTGTTACGTTAGAAACTTCAACTCCTCAGAGGCTTAATGTGGAGTAGCAAAAAAAACCTTCAAAACCAATCCAGTCCCACATCTTCAAGTAATATACCACTTGGGCACAAGGAATATCTATTAGAATCAGTTAGGTCTTCCACCTCCTCCCTTTCCTGCGTTCTTTGTCCTCAATTCATGCCAAGCTTTGACCAGTGGTTCTCTGTTCTTCCATATGAGCTCATGGCCGTAAGTCACGTACCACCTGGGAAAGAAAATAATAGTTAAAACTAACTGCAACTCTTCTTTGCATCTAAGAAAGAATAGGTTGATCCCTAAAACCAAGTACATGCTTGGTACAGAAGACAAGATAAACTGAGGCACAAAGAACAACATGCTTGGAAAGTGGCAGGTAAGCCACTTGTTCTTTTGACTCCAAACAGTTAACTTTGTGTTCTTGCTTATTTCAGTCCTGAGAATGAATAGTTTTTTCATGCCTTTAATCTCGTGCTGTTGTGATTTCTTAAAAAGACACAAAAAGCTACCTCCACTTAGGAGACTGTTAAAACAGTTCTGTTGCTTGTGCTAATCCTTTCTGACAACACCAAGTAAAAGTGGTTTTCTCCTACATAAATACGACTGCCCCATAATGAACAGCCATGTGAATTTTCTTCTATAAGCATCTAAATGAAGATTTAATCTATCAAAGTGTTCTAGCTTAATTTATATTCATAGAGAACTATATATGCTGATATATGAATAGTAACATAAGTGATAAGGGAGGTTATGGTGGAGAGGAGAGGCATGAGAAGCAACCTTATGGAAACAGGTTGAAGGTTCTCCCACAAGCCTAACTCCACACCTGACTCCTGAAGAACAAAAGCACTTTTCTATGAGGTAAACTGGTCACTTTCCAAAATGGACAATTGTCTGGGAGGCAATATATAGAAAATACTTTGGCCATTCAATATATGTCCTAAATAAAGGTCCTGCTTTAGGATGAAGTGACCAAAACAATCACAGAGTAGAACAAACAGGTAAAACAATGTAGGTGAATAAAGCAAGGGACTTGTCAACTCAAGACAGTTTTACTGCAACTGCTATCCTCTTTTAGTATGTGAATCTGCATTATAATGCAGACTGTTCAGTCACTTGTGATGCCAGAGAAGGGGAGGAGACTGTGCAGCACAGAACTTACTGACACCAAAGCCAAGACATAGCAAACACTTTGGTCTGCAAACTGGTTTGCTGTTAAATCTGGCCTAGTGAAATCTCAGGCAGACTTTCCAAATGCCTACATAAAATGTTTAAAAATGCTCTTAGCAATCGTGTGCCAATTAAGACAACGCTGCAATTGGGTTGAAGGGAAAAAACTCCATGCAGACGAAGCATGGAACAATACAGAACTGCTTCCTACAAACTTGTTTCGAGTAGTTCTTACTAATTAGGAAAGCTCCACACAAAGGCAACGCAACAACCCTGAGCAAACAGCGGTACAGGCTGCCCACAGGAATTTGGCCTGTGCTTATATTAACTCTGTAGTTCTCTCTAAATTGGCAATTAGAGGAAAAACACTGAGACAAAGGCATTTTCTTAGCTGTTTAAAGTTATTTTAATTTGTCCATGCTGTGTTTTGTGAGAATCTTTTCTGCCTTGTGACTCTCTTCAGTATTCTGGGAAAAGCCAGACAGCCAGCCAGCTCGGGTTATGGTGTCAGCACAACCTGACATGTAATCTAAGATTCTAAGCCTCTGTTAACAGCATTTTCCACACAATTTTATAGCACTACAAGAACAACAGTGAGTTGTATTCAATGCTAGTTAAGAAAACTTTCAGAAAAAAAACCCTGTACTTTAGCAATAATAGGAAGTAAAGAGGAAAAAATATAGGATTAATTTAAATACAAAACAAGCAGAAGTTAGTAAATACAGACTTACATTCCAAAGAGAGCTCCCCCAAGGTGTGCAGCATGGTCAAAAAGTCTCCAGCCTAAAGCAAGTCCTGCGGTGTCAAATGCAATTATGGCTTTTAAAGCCTAGAAAGGAAGAGAACATGGAATGGACAGGAGCAGTTCCAGCATGAAATGGCCACTGATAACAGTTCTCTATTCTGGCACAGAGCAAATATTTGGGATCAAAAAACATCCTATATATTTTATATAAAATGAATCACTATAAAAATTAAATTGTTTTAAAACAACAGACTCAGTCCTCAGCTCTACTGTGCTGTGAAAATAGACCTGAGCATCTACAGAATAGAGCAGGGTGGGAATGTGTCCTTTTCAAACAAAATACATTCCAGACTCGGGTCAGGAGAAAGAGAGAAGTTACCTGAAAGAGTATATGCTATAGAAGTGGATGGAACACGTGGGGCAGCATCCCTGTTATCTTATCTGGTATAAACTGATCATCACACTCTAGTTCTAAAGGGTGTTAGAAGACAGAAAATCAGGATGACAGTGAACGTGAGCAATGTTGTACTATCCTCAAGAGACATAAGCAAACATAACTGTCAATACACAAAATTTTACTAGATGGCCCACTTCATAAGGACCAACAGATTAAATGTTAGGATTAAATGCTACTTTAGGCAGGACTTCTTTCCTTTAAAATATGTATTAGAATAGCAGCTCAATTGCTACGTTGGCTTGTTTATTTTAAAAGCCCATTACAGTACAGGTAAGGTAGGCTAAAGGTGTATGTAAAGTTACATACAATTATGTAAAAGGGCTAAAATTATTCCTACCTTTCTACTACAATAGGCAACATTGCTCTTGCTCTGCTGTTGCAATGAGCACTTGATCATTGCAATGCTCTCTGTGGCTCTGCCAGTATTTCTACCCTGGCCATCTTTTCTAAGAAAAATACAATTAAAGGGGGGCATGCAAAAACCACACATCCACTCAAGCAGAAGTGCAAGGAAAACACAAAGGCTACATCTAAGAGTACTTGTTCCCTTACAAAAAGTATTAAATCTCATGATCTTGGAATGACGTGGCTTAACTGCTTTAAGCAGTAAAACAACTTTAAGTACAGGACCAAAGATGATTAACTTATTAAAACAAGTTAAGATCTACATAAGAAGCTTTTCTTAAATGTGGAATTGGATGTGCATAAAAGAACTTAATGAAATAAAAAAAGGAGTCCTAGTACTACACATGAAGGAAAGTCTCATTGGTCTATTTCTAATCCCAAAAGTGTTCTTAAAAGTATCAAAAGATGATATCCAGCAGAGGCAAATATTGCTGCAGGGCTGGAATACAATCTCCCATGAGAAGTGAAATTCTGTGTTTCTCATCTTGATAAGTTTCTCTTTCAAGGCAGTGTGCCAGTATTAGATTAGCCTGTTACCAGTGCTGCTACCAAAAATATCACCCATCAGAAAGAATAGGATGTGTATGCAAGGTTTCCTCAGACAGGCAAACCTGACTCCCTCCCAACTTCTTTCACCTCTTGGGATCAGATTTGAAACAGACCCATGGATGATGGGATTTAAGATAATTCCCAATTCACCCCACACTGGTGTAGTGACTTCCCGGCTGCAACAATTCCGATTGGTCCCCACGACTTTCATGACCCCTATTCTCTTTTAAAATAAAATTAACAGCTCAGAAACAAAAATGCTGCTCAGATAGTGGAGAGGTGTGGGGAAACTATTTAATGAGTAGAATTTCTTTGAAGTTCAGTGGCACTTACGCTTCCTGCTGTAAACGTGAACATCGGAAGAAGTATGATGGCCAGTTTTGCTTCAGGCATCTTTGTACATACGGCTGCAAGGACAGTCATTATAGCTCCTGACTGCAAATACATTAAAAGACATCAAAGTAAGCTGAGATGTTACATAAAGGAAAAATTATTTTCCTGCATGTGAACCCCTTTTCCTTTTGGGCTTTCACTTTCAAATGCAGCCCTGTGGTAATACTCAAAGTACAAAGCACCATAGCAAAGTTCAAAATAAAAATAAAACAAGACAGCATTATTTAATTTCAACATCTGAAATTATAAGTACTGAGAAAAAAATATCCCTCGAATGCCCTTACATAATTAAGAAATATTTGCCCCTCACCCCTGTTTTTAAGATAACAATTTATGTCGATGTACTTTTGCCCAAGTAAGCCCTGGAAATCTAACACAGAATAATCAAGCACAGACACATCAAATGAAGGGAATGATTCCGAAGCTGGTACAAAATTAAGGAAAATAACAGATGGACAGGGAAAAAAACCTTTTGTCAAGGAAACAAGTAATTCCCTGGACTGTGCTAAATTGACCATAGGCTTTTGTATCCATAAAATAATCACAATGGAAAGACTTTAAATACAGTAAACTAATGCAGTGCATGGCAATTTCAGTAAGTTCAGATCACTAAAACTAAGGGAAAGTAACTTGCTTCAGATATAGTTTATTCATAAGAT
The DNA here is from genome assembly GCF_003031625.1 of Empidonax traillii. Classification (NCBI taxonomy): domain Eukaryota; kingdom Metazoa; phylum Chordata; class Aves; order Passeriformes; family Tyrannidae; genus Empidonax; species Empidonax traillii. The sequence continues at coordinate 650,348 of NW_020955593.1, read as the reverse complement.
AAAGGCACAATACACAGTACTTATAAAAATTTTAACTGCAACACAGCTAAACAGATTTTCTTTTTTATTTCAATAGAAAAATGAGAATCTAACTTTTGCCGTTTATCAGAATTATTTAGTTAAGTAAGTTAAGAAGCAAATGTCTGTTAATCTCAAACTTAATGCAAGTTAATTGTTTTAAAATGTTCTACTACTAAAAACACTTGTAAAGAACTGGCAACCACAAGAGCTCCTCAGCCTGCCTCACATCTTTCATCCAGTGAGACTTTTGGCAGGAGTGCTGCCCTTCCTGCACAGCAGGCCCTACAACTTTCACTGGGATCACATGCTGAGTTTGATTGTCTGATTACATATCTCTTTCTAAAGTATTCTATTTTCAATTAGAGAAGACTGATACACAATTATGAAATACCATTTCTGCAATAAGTTACGTAACTAATCTGCTCAGACACAAGAGGTCCTGCTGTTAAGGACTCATTTACAACCCTTAGCATTAAGTGGCATTAGTTCTGGGTGGTTGCTGCAGCAGAATCAAACTTACTGGAAAAACAGGAGAACCACTTCTTGCCTGGTTACTCGGTTTTGGTTAACCTTCCTAGTTTCCGTTATCCCAAATATATTCTTGGCTTTTTAGCAGGTTAAAGAATACAGCAGACTTTCAAAGTGGCTTCAGAAGTCACTCTAAGGTCTCTCATATTCCAAGATACTTACAGCTCCGAGGGATGGTTCAAACCTTCCAGTGGCCATTTTAGCAACATAACTGACAAAAGTGGAGATAACCCCTAAAAAAGAGAAATTACTATTGGAAACGATGCCGGCAATGCAGACGAGCATCCGAAAGCACAAACTAACTGCCATCTTTTCTCACAAAACTTACATGAGTCTGTATTTAAGAGCTATTTGATTTTGGTAGCAAAGCATGTGTTAAAAACAGATACTGTTTTATCATGGTATTTTGAAGCTCAGTATCCTAAATCCACCAAAAATCTCTATAACAGCAAAGAAGTACTGCTTTAAAAATAAAGCAATGGCCATCAGTCCTCATACAGCTGTTAACCATGCACACGCTCTACTTGCATGAATACATATTTATATTTTTAAGTGTTGTAAATATATTACCAGCAGAAAGATATACTGCAAGGAACTGCTCGCATCCCAGAAGAGAGACAATGCTGCTGGAAAAACTCCATAAAACATACATGTTTGCTGCCATGTGGAACAGAGAGAAGTGACTAAACGTAGAGAGCAGCATGGGAGAACACAGGGCTTCTACAAAAGAAAAAGCAGTGAACATAAAGAAGTCAGTTAGTGCTTTAATTTTGCTTCAAATTACATGCAGACTAGACATTTATCAGGACATACTAGGGGCTAATTATGCTTAGATTCTCAAATAAAAGCTACGGTATAAATAGAACAAATTTAATATACATACAAAATATGAATATCAATAAAACAAACTACAAATTCCATTCAATACCTTTGCAAAGGTAGAACATACACCCCAACGATATGCAAGTTGCACAGTGTTAGTTACCTACAGGGGATTGTTTCACAGAAAACATTTATTTTATGACGTGTCCTATGCTTTGAAAAAGAAAAAAAGGATATTTATATATGTATTTAGTGAAAGAGTTTTTATATGTAAGCTGCTGTATAAAATAATTTGCTACAGAGATGAACTCATAAATCAAAACCAGTTTTATTTTCAAAAAGCTACTAGCTCTCCTCACTGAAACAACAGCCTTGAAAATGCAAACAAGCCAATTAGCAGGTTTGAAGGTCAACTTTATTTAAAACATGAGTGTTTGGGGTGACATGCTCAGATCTGGATAAAAGCTATCATTAGCTTTGGAGTGTGTAGGGGAAATGGTTGAATTTCCACTTTTTCAGCAGAAATTAAGAGGATATCAGGAAGTACTTTCCAAATACATTTGTCTCATCCTTTTAGTTCTTTGCTGTAGAAACGAAAACCAATTCTTCTGCAATTAAATACCAGTAACTTGCTTTCCTAAGGTTATCTGTTCAATACATTTCACACACAGTGAAAGACAAGTCTGTGCTTAGTTTGTTTGTTTTAATGCGACTCAAAGCTTTGAAACAAGGACCCCATAGACAACATACAGACTAATGTTTGTCCGCGGACGAAAGCGTACATGCATGTGACTGATGACTGTTCTATCTGCTCCCACTGAACATTAAAGGGGGAGCAAATAATCATATTGGATCTGGTTTTTGAATGGCATTACGTAGTACAATTTATTTTCCTTTTTCCCAAAGAGTGGCTTGATTTGCACTCTGTCTAGCAAAGCAGCTGGGGTTTGTATCATTGGGAGGAGCTGCATCCCACTGAATGCAGGAAAAGGCCAGATAGCAGGCAACAGTTTGGATGTTACAATATTTAGAAAAGCACCAGTTTTTAAAGACAGAAGTTTGTCATAAAAAATCAGATTCATTGCTTCTACTTCTGTCCCCTTAAACCATTTCCTGCCTAGACAGAATGATGTGTTTGGGCATGACTGAGATTGCTTGTGGGCGATGGAGCTACAAGTGGGGCATGTACCACCTGAAGCTTCTGCAGTGTGATCAGAGTTTTGGTTACTCCCCTATGGAGGAAAGTCACTCAAATTACTGTTCACTTACTGGAGGATGGATTTGAGGTGAAATATGTAAACATAATCCGTCGCATGCCGGGCAGCCTCCACAAACAGAATACAAAGGCATTTGCAGCTATAATACCTATTAAGAGAGAAAAACAAGTATAAAAGCAAATTATGAATGTAACACACTGTAATACTTACTGTAACACACTGTAATACTTACTGTAAATAAGTATCTAAAAGAAAGCTTACAAGAATTATACTTTTTCTTCACTATTCCATAAAAGCAGTATCCACTTCTTACTTTGCATAGAGTTTAGAAAAAGCAAAGAAAAATACTGAAAGCTACATTTACACAATGGAAGTCTTTCAGAAAAATGACATTAATTGCAACTGTATTAACACAGTGTAATGAGCACGACAGTCCAGAACAATCTGTGCTGAGAACGTTCAAGCTATGGTTTCAAACTGCTATTCCACTGCAGAATCAACGAAACAGGAGCCAGCTAAGAGGTCCCATTTCCTGCCCATCTAGCTGTTTATTCCTCAGAGGCACCATCTGCTGCGCAGTTGCATTTAACTGCACAAGGGAAAAAGACCAGGGGAGCCTGGTACACATCCTATCCATTTTTGGGGGAGGGAATTGTAAAGATTCTGCTCAGAAATCAGGCTTAAAAAGTTGAATTGGCATTGCTAGGGCATGGTCACCTTTGAGGGACTGCAGATGCACAGTTTTTTACTTCACAGATGTTACTGCAGTCTTTAAATAAGAATACTTACTTTAAATAAGAACGTAATTTATTAGAAACTTAATGATAATTTATTATTTCCTGTTTAAAGTGTCTTCCCTATTTCTGTCCAAGCAGTTACGCACTAAAAATGTTTTATAATAGCTAGAAATATTAAGGGGGGAAATAACTGTGATTCCTTTACGTAACAGTAAATCTCAGATAATTAGTCTCATTTTGCAACAAAATGCAAGAACTGTGAAAAGCTATGACACATACATCCTAGAACTAAAATTTCAATAATCTCTTCTTTCAATACTCCATCCTATTGGACCATGCTCCCCTATTAGAGGAGATACTTTCCCTGAATGCCAAACCAAACTGTTACAGAACTATCAGCAATTTCAGTACAGTAAATCCAACCCTGTTATGGCCATCAAGGGTAAGTATCTGAATGGCTCAGGCTCTACCAGCTACATTTTATACTGCTCCTTAGATTAACTTGATGTTGAGGGACAGAGACTGTATCAGTTTTCACTGCCCGACAGGATCTATGTCATGACCTGCGTTGCATGTTGAAGTGATTCAAAGCATTGTGCAAAACTTCCTGACAGCACTTGTTCAAATGGTTCTGGCCCGAAACATTCAGCACTTACGCAGTTTATTCTTAAACTGAGTCAACACTTCCAAGACCTAGTAAGTTGGCTGAAATCTTTTTTTTCCAAAATGCTTCTGTAGAAAAGTTAAATAGAAATAGCACCTGAAGTAACCTTATGCCAACAACTTAATATAGATTCCGTAAATACTTAATGTAGAACACATAACAGCAGATAGGGCTGAGCTACTTCACTTGGATTTGAATCAAGTTCTCATCAATTTCTTTTCACCTATCACATTTACCTTGGGGATTTCGAGGGGCATAGGGCTAACCAATCAAAGCTACATTATAACTGAAGGAAAGCTCACAGGACAATTTTTGCTACTTTTTATGCAACGTGCTGCAAGCAAGTAACTATTAGGGAATTTTATTTTCACATATCAGTGGAATGTATACACCTATTCCTTCTAAAAGCATTTGCTGTTTTTCAGAGTTCCTGAGAAAAATGTTGCTGAGGGAGGATTCTAGTTAATCCTCCACACTCTCTCACCCAGATGAATAGGAATTTTTTTAACGCATACAAAAAATAGTTTGTGAGAAGGAAGTGTAGCAGAAATAGTGTATGTGCAGGTGTAAGTTTACACATGCTTTGTGCCCAACAACCTAAATGTGGTATGAAAGCCATCTGTTTTAACATACTGTACCTGTTTGCCATATTTCTCTTCCTGTGAATGTCTAATACTTGTAAGCTAACACAAACCTGTCACAGTCCGCTGACCCTCAGTCAGGCTATTCCACCAGCTGTTAACCTGAAACAGAATTGTTGTACATCAATGCCACTGGGAAGTATTTGCAATTTCAAAAGCAGTCACATAAGGTTATGTACCTTTTTTAAGAATAGAAAGCATTTGTTTGAAGTCTGTGAAGTAAATTGGTTTCAAACTTTTTTATTTCTGATTGCTTTGGCTTTTTAATTTGACATTTCCTTATACTCAAGAAAAGTTATCGACCCTCCTTTTCATTAAATACCCCAATATGGATGAAGAGTTTCTTGAAAAAGAATGGAGTTATATCCTTTGACACAACTTCATCCCTGCTTGTACTAAACAAGGATCTAGCCTATAATGCTTACTTTAGCAGATTAGCCAAAGTTAGCATAAATCCTGCCTCGACTAAGCCTCACCTAATTCTGTCTAACATCACACCACCCACCTTTGAGAGATTCCACTTTTGTGCCAGGATCACTTTTGCAGAGGTGGCTCACAAGATGTGGAATCCATTCCCCCTTGCGTCCAGCTCACCCAGCCCTCCTCCAAGTTTAAAACCCCTGAAAAAGTTTATTTTGAGTGCAGTCAGCCCACAGACAAATTGCACCCCCCTTTCCACTCCTCAGCTTTCAGAATCATTTTGCACAAATATTTTGTTGATAGCTCAGTGACCTTCCAACCATATTGATGGTTGTCATTAACATTATCTGCAGGTTGGAGGCAGGGGAAATAATGCTGTATGAAACAAAGCATATTTGATATAAAAATAACAACTTAATTGCATTTTTTTCCTTAATTCTCTGGCACAGGATACAGATATCAGTTCTCCAGTATACAAACACTAAAAACACATGATTTTTCTAAAATACAAGAATTATATGCCCTCAGAAGCAACTGGGAGAATCCTGAACTCTTAAAAATAGAACTTACCCGTTGAAGATGGGGATTGGCAGTTTAAGCCTATTAACAACAGGGCAGTTTTGTTTTCTTTTTTGAATAGCTAATCACCAGATCTTCCCCTTCAGGTTTTGAAGGAAAGTAAAAGTATAAAACCAAAGTTATTTAAAATATTAAGTGCTGATCATAATCTCACCTGCAGTTCATATACACCAAGCAAGAAAGCATGGTGTGATAGAGTTAATTTTCTTTCTAGCAGCTTACTCATGGTGCTGTGTTTTAGATTTTTGACCAAAACAGTACTGATAACACTCTGATGTTGGAGGGTTTGCTGAACGGTGTTTGCAAACCACGAAGACCTTTTCCATTTCTCACTTTGCCCGTGCAGTGACAGGATAGGGCACAGTGATAGGCTGGGAGGGGACACAACTGAGCAGAAGGGCTGAACTAACCAAAAAGATATTCCCTTCCACATAACGTCATCCCCCAAAAGAGGGGATTTTAGGGCATTTAACATATTTTGCTCATGAACTGGCTGGGCACTGGTCTTTCCACAGGAGATTGTGACTGACTGCCTTCACATCACTTGTTTTCTTCTCTCTTCTCCCAGTTACTAAGCAATTTTTTGTTTTATCTTTACCCCTGAGTTTTCTTGCCATTCTTCTTCCTTTCCTCTTTCCTCAGCCCACTGTAGGTTTGTGGGGGACATGAGTGAGCAGCCGTGTGGTGTTGAGCTGCCCACCAGGGTTATCCCACATGCTCATTTCCAAAGCAGTACCGTGCTTTGGTGTGCACAATGTACATTATAAACACAGCTCCTGTGCCCTGCAGGACCCTGAGCTTCTCCAGCTCCACACTCAGCCCTACTTCCCTTGGACAAGCCTGGTCTATCACAACTCATAGTGGTAACATCAAAGCAAATGTAAAACAGATGTGCATGTTTCATTTAGTTTTAAGTATACTTAATTAGAAGCTAATCGAGTGATACTTTTGGGATACCAACTAAATTTATAACAAGTCTTGCTGTGCTAATTTTGTTCTTGCTGTCCAAACTCCAAGGCATGCAAATGTCAGCTCTCTAAGTAAAAAAGCCCTCTAAACCCTCATATTTGTGAGATTTTAGAGGCTGAAAATACAAATGCATTTCAGAAGCCAGAGCACTGAAAAATCACATGCTTAAGGTTTAGAATTTAAAGTAGCTCTGTCCTCTTTGGGAGTTCATGTTCACTTCTGAGAACACTTAGACACAGAAGGAACGTTTGGGGTTTTTTTAATGGTGAAAAAACAAGCGGTACCTAGTTTAGATATACAAACTCCTTTCCTGCATTTCTGGGTGAAGGCAGTATTTTTCTTTATTTTTCACTATCATTTTCACAGTGACATTGTGAGTTATAGTTTTCTGGAACTAATTCTATGAGTTTTTCTTGTAAGGAAACGCATGTGCTGTAATTTGCTGACAAAGTTACAAATCAGGATGAGGAAGACGAGTTATCTGTTGCACAAATGGTGCTCGCACCAGAGGAGGGATGCAGCTGTGCCTGACACTCCTGCAGGAATCCACCCACGTGCGAGCAGCCAAAGCCTGGCGCTGTGTACCTGCTTTCTGAAGTCACCTCTCTTCTGCGGCCGCATTTTATCCATCCAGTCCGCTCGAGCTTCCTCGAAGTAGGTCTGGACCCGCGACTTGAGCGTCTCATACTGCCAGATGGCGGCGGACCCGAAGGCCGAGCCTGTAAACTGGGCGACACCGGACAAAGGCTCAACAACTGCTCCATCCTGGGGCTCCAGCCAGGCCCATCTCAGGTTAACACCACACGGCACTGGGAGCTGAGCACCGCTGACGGGCAGGGATCATAGAAACTTTAAGGCTAGAAAAGACCTTTAAGATCATAAGTCCAACCGTCAAGCCAGCACCACCAACACCATGTTTACCACTAGACCATGTCCTCAAGTGCCACATCCACGTTTTTTGAACCAGGGATGGTGACTCAACTGCTGCCCAGGGCAGCATGTTCCAATGCTTTACAACCCTTTCTGTGAAAAATGTTCTTACTATCTAATCTAAACCTCTCTTGGTGCAACCTGAGGCCATTTCCTCAGGTTTACTGAATGCTAAGTGTCACAAGATGACACTTTATCAAAGAGGTTCGCAAACAAAATGCGTAAATTACATTATTTAAGTTCACTGAAATGGAATGAAACTGGGACATCTTGACAATATTTCCATTGATTTATCTGAAGTTCCTTCGTATTATCTCAGTGTAAGGGCACGGTATTTGGCCAACCAACTTGAGATACTGAGAAAGGAAATCCAAGAAGGCAGAATTCCACTGAAAAAGGCGGAAGACGCTCCCTGCCGACCCCGCTCCCCGGAGAAGCCACTTACCCCGACGGCGAAGAGGAGCGGCTTGACCAGGCGGCGCGGCGAGGGGCGGCCGGCGGCGGCTGCGGGCGACGGCGGGCAGAGGCTGCGGCGCGGGGGCGGCGGGGCGGGCGGCGCCTCGGCCGCGGCCGCCGGGGGCTCCTCGGGCCGCGGCCGCGCCCGGCGGAACCCCCGCCGCGGCTGCAGCAGCAGCACCGCGAGCCTGCGGGGGAAACACGCGGACCGTCAGCACCGCCCGCCCCAGCCGCGCCTTCCCTTCCCTTCCTTTCCCTTCCTTTCCCTTGCCTTGCCTTGCCTTACCTCCCTCCCCGCCCCGTCCCCGCCGTACCTGTGCGGCCGCGGGGCCGCGGCGCGGGCCCAGCACCGCCACGCCATGTTGGCGCCTCCCCGAGCGCTTCCGGGGCGGCCGGGCGACATCTTCCTATGGATGGCGGGGGAGCCGCTCGGTCACCGCATCGCGCCGGGCGGGCGCGGCCGAGGCTCCCGAGACCGCTCCGCAGGGGGGGTCGGTGGGTGGGGGGGTCAGCGGGCCGGTCGGGCGGCGCCGCGGGGTCGGGGCAGCGCGTCCCGCCCTGGCCGCCATGTCGGGTGGGTGGCCCCCCCTGTGCCGCCATGATGAGCGTGGCAGCGCCTTCACCTACCGGGACCCTCAGGCGAGAAAGGCTGGCGCCCTGTGACCAGGGGCTCCCGTGATTTCACAGAGTCACAGAATATGCTGAGCTGGAAGGGACTCGCAAGGACCATCGAGTCCAGCTCCTGGCCCTGCATAGGAGCATCCCCACGAGTCACACGGTGTGCCTGAGAGGATCATCCAAACGCTTCTTGAGCTCTGGCAGCCTTGGTGCTGTGACCACTGCCCTGGGGAGCCTGTTCAGTGCCCAAACACCCTCTGGGGGAAGAACCTTTTCCTAATATCCAACCTAAGCCTCCCCTGACACGACTTCAGGCTATTCCCTTGGGTCCTGTCACTGAGAAGAGCTCAGTGCCGGCCCCTCCTCTTCCCCTCACAAGGAAGTTGTAACTGCAGTGAGGTCTCCCCTCAGTCTTCTGTTGGCTGAACACACCAAGTGCCCTCAGCTGCTCCTCATACGGCTTCCTCTCAAGACTCTTCGTCATCCTTGTCGCTCTCCTTTGGACACTCTAATGACTTAATATCTTTCTTGTATTGTGGCACCCAAAACTGCACACAATATCCAAGGTGAGGCCACGCCAGTGCAGAGCAGAGCAGAGCCTCCCTCAGCCAGCTGGCGATGCTGTGACTGAGGCTCCCCAGGACATGGTCGGCTCTCCTGGCTGCCAGGGCACTGCTGACTCTTATCCAACTTGCCATTGACAAGGACTCCCAGGTCCCTTTCCCAGTGCTGCTTTCCAGCATCTCATTCCCCAGTCTGTCCATGCATCCAAGGCTACCCCATCCCAGATGCAGAACTTGACATTTTCCCTTGTTTAAGTTCCTACAGTTGGTGATTGCCCAGCTCTGTAATTTATCAAGGTCTCTCTGCAGGACTGATTTAATGTATACTGTTCTCTAGAAGCCCTATGGAATAGGCAGAGCCAGTCTCCTCCCAGCCTGGGGCTCTGCATGTAGCAGCGCAGGGAGGAGGCTGGGGCTGCTGCCTCAGCACTGCCTTGCTTTAAGTGTGGTTCTACACTACCTCACCACCTTCCCTGACCTGGTTCCTCCGCCCTGCCTTACCTTGCCTCACCACTGGGTTGCTCCAGCAAAGGGCTGCGTGCGACTGATCAGGTGCAAGGCAGCTGCTCCCACCCCAGAGCCTCCTCCCAAGCTCTTCCCTGTATCTGTATCAAGAATAGCGTAGCCAGCAGGACTAGGGAGGTGATCATCCCCCTGTACTCAGCGTTGGTGAGGCTGTACCTCTAGTACTACATTCAGTTTTGGGCCCATCAGTTCAAAACGGAGTTTGAGGTGTTGGAGTGGGTCCCAAGAAGGGCAACAAGGCTCGTGAAAGATCTAGAATACTTGTCTTATGAGGAACAGCTGAGGGAGCTGAGTTGGTTTAGTCTTGAGAAGAAGGGGTGCAGGGGACCTCATTGCTCTCTATGAGCACCTGAGAGGAGGTTGCAGTGAGGTGGGGCCCATCTTTTCTGCCATACCTGCAGTGGAGAGGACAAAAGGAAGTCCCATTAAGCTGAGACAGAGGAGATTCACATTAGATACTAGAAAAGATTTTTTCCCCACTAGGGTGGTCGGGCACTGGAATAGGTTTCCCAGGGAGGTGGTGGAGTCATCCCTGGAGGTGTTCAAGAGGAGTCTGCACCTGGCACTGGGTGATGCGATTTGGTGGTTTATGGGTTACAGTGGTAGCACTGGGTGGACAGTTGGACTGGAGGATCTTAAAGGTCTCTTCCAACCTTGATGATTCTATGATCCTGTGATTCCCCATGCATGCCTGAGCAGGTGCCCCAGGTGCCTTGTGGTCCCCTTGCTGCTGGCTGGGGCTCCCGCTCTCTGGCACTCTGCTGCTGTTCCCAGGACCATCTCCATGCCAGCTGAGCTCCGTGGGGATGGAGAGGTGTGTTGGCAGGGAGAGTCCACTGTACACACTGACACCCTCCTGAAATTAAAGAAAACAGGTGTTTGCTTTGCAAGTAACCCGTAGGTTTTTCAGAAGTTGTGTGCACCTTCCTGGTTATCTGTGTTGCCATAGAGAAACCCATGGGACATGCCAGTCACATGTGGGCCGCCAGAGACCAGAGGGCAGAGCCTCCAAAATCAAGCAGCTGAATAAACAATGGTTTATCTCAAGGGTGTATGGAGAGGGTGAGAGGCAGCAGTCACGTATTGCAGCAGGAAAAGTTCCGCGTGGCTGTGAGGAACTCGCTCCGCGGGAGGGCGGCTGCAGTTTCCAGCCCCGGAGGCCACTCCATTGTGAGTGGACAAGGCTTGGGTGACCTGACCCAGCACTGAGGCTGTGCTTTAGCAGATGGTTGGCATCAGTGTGGCCCCTTCCAGCCCAAGTTATTCTGTGTGTGAAGGGAAAGTTTATAGCAACATGAGAGTGATCTGCATATTGTAATTGCAAGTGGTTATGAGCTTGATGAGATTCTTAAGAAGTTATGACAACTTCAGGAGCAAAGTCACGGTTCTTTGTAAGTGGGGAGGAAATGAATTAACATTGTTCTGCCTGGGTTTTTTTTCCCCCCTAAGTAGTAGTGAAAGAGTTTGTCTTCTCAACTTAAGGTCAGACTCTGACCAGAGAAAACCTCTGTGAGCTGTGGTGGGAAACTGCTCTAAGTGGTTTAGTACTGTATTCAAATCTGCATTTTATCTCTTTCTGATTGTGCTGGTGGCCATGGGTCAGCCTGAGTATTCTCTTGAACTAAGGAGTGATTAGCAGGTTCAAAGCTCTATAATGCTGGTGTTAGAAATGTATATATACGTATGCAAATGAATCAGTGTTGTAACCAATGATTTTTCTCTAGCTTTTGATGTAACAAAATGAAAAAGAGGTAAAAGAATTTTTAAACTTTTCAGTTTAGACACTTCTACCACTCATTTTTGCTTCCAAAAATTACCACCTTATCAGAAGTAATTTGTTTGTTCAAGTGACTTATTTTTCTTTATTAACCTTTCCTGCCCGGTGTTCAGACCACATACATTTTTACTGTTTTTAATGTTAAGATGCTCTTTTTTGCTCCCTCAGGGCTTGTTTTTATCACATTACAGCTCTTACTTGTATATAACCTATGTGTGCACTTTGTGAGGGATGATGCTCTGGACTTTGTGTATTTATTTGGTTTTGGTTTATGGTCATTCTCCTTTGGACAGTTGCAAAGCATATTTGCTATCAGTTGTGCCATCACCTCACACCTATAAACATGACAGTCCATGACAGCTGGTATGATCATGTCCTGAAGGGTTGGGTGTCCGTAGTACAGGTTGAAAGAAAATGGATGTGGTGTCAGAATAAAGTATTACCTGGATAGTCCTATGGGGTTTGTGTGGTAGCAGCAGGATCAGGAAGGGGTGAGTGTGAGTGGCATCTTGGGGCAGAGGAAGACAAAGAGAGGAGGAAGAACAGCAGCAAAGTGGTTGCAGAGGTGTCCCAGGTAGCCAGACCTCCTTTGGCTGGGTGGTCTGTCCTGTCTGGGGTCATGGCTGCAACCAGAAACAATTTCATTTGTTAATGTGAGCCACTGGAACGCTGGCTGTCTGCACATTTCTTCATGCTGTGGGCTGCAACCTAAAACAAATGCATAAAGAATTTCAAGTGAGACAACCACTGTGAAAGTTGTAGTAATGTATTTCTGTAGTGCTTTGTGGTCTGATGGTGTGTGGCACTGGCAAAGCAAATTATATGCCAGTGGGTGCCAGGTTAATCTGAGCATCTTTGGTACTAACTTACGTGATTTTGTTGTATTTTTCCCTTTTGCTGACACTTTGCTGTAGCCAAAGGCCATGCCAGAGCTTTGTGCAAGTCGGGCAGAGCTTTGGCCCCAGGTCCTTGATTTTTGAAATGGGAGCAAAGGTCCAAAAGAGTATGAAGCTTTCACTTTGTTGATCAAATTGGTCCTCACAAAGTGCTGACACCAGTGCCTCACAGGAAGGTAGATGAAACGGGTTAGAAGCTGACCATAAACGTGAGTATCAAAATTTATATTGCTTTAAATTTGTATTGGTAGGTGTTGTAATTGGGAGATGCGTAATTGCAGCTGATTGTCCTAATTTTAAAAGAATTTTGAGTTAGCAAACAAATAAAGAAGGGATGAAACATTGCAAATTTAAAGTAGAGAATTCCTCAGTCAGATCCTCTGGTTTTGGTACTTTTTTGTGGTAAACACGCGCAGTAATAAAAGTTTTCCTAAAAAAATACTCAATGTCGTAGAATATTTAAGTATTCCAATTATTTAATGAGATTAGATTCCAGTTCTACAGTTCCCCGGTCAGGCTTATGTAAAGGTAGCTCCATTTACTCTGTGTGTATAAACTGTTTCAACAGGTTTCTAATATCAGGAAGGAGGTTTCTTTGAAGACAATTCCTGCCGGAAGAATGGCATCATCCTCCCTACAGATCTGTGCATTGCTGCTGGCTTTATCAGGATTCACCACTTTACTTGTTACTACCATGTCCAACAGATGGAAGGTTTTGGATGCTGCAACAGAGCTGGTCACTGCAGACTGGGTTTCTGAGGGTCTTTGGATGGACTGTGCAGCAACTGCTCTTGGATCAGTAGAGTGCAAGAAATTTCTGTACATGTTGAGTTCAGACAGTAAGTGTGCATGGCACGCGTGTATAAAATCCAGGGATGCGGTTTTACTCTTTCTTTCTGGACAGCACGTTAGCACAGTGGGGTGGCACGCAGTGCCATTGTCACAGAGGGTCTGGTGTGGACAAATCCTGTAGCGGTTGCAGACAGGTTAAAGGGCCCCCGTGAAACCTGTATTGTTCAGCCTGCGATTCAGCTCCGTCACTGCTGTGGCTTTGATGCCATTCTGTTGTGTTGACACAGAGATATCAGTGAAATACAACAAATCTAAGATTTTTTTTTTAAATTGTTTGAGAAGAAATAGTGTTCTTTCACTCAGCCTAATGCTTAAATACAAGCAGATCATAGTTCAGTGAGCACTGGTGCTTGTTTGTGCTTTGGTGTGAGACAGATGATAGATAATCCAGAACTTGTTGGATGCTCATTGGGTACTGTGCTAAACCTGTGTATTTGTTCTGGAATTTCTCAGAGGCCGGCTTAGATTAAAGTACATCCGTGCCACTGGTGCTTTTGTGTTTTCTATGGTAGACCCTGCTAGCAGGGTAGTTTGTCTGCAATTAGAAAGAAAAGAAGTGTCTCTGTAGGAACTGAAAACTATTTGTTTGAATTGTTCTAAATTCTGAAGACATCTTTCTGTAAACACCTTTTTTATGGTAAAGGACTGTGAGGAATTAACATTGAAGATCTTTCCTCAAAAGAGTGAGTGTAGAAATGCTAACACTGCAGCCTTAGAAAACTGGTATTTTGTTAAGTTTTCCATTTGAAACAGAACTTTCTGTTAATTCCTTTACAACTTTCAGTTTTGTGCAGTCATTTTATGAGTGATGTTAATGGAATCATTTCTTCAAATCTTCCCTGCTTTATGGGTCGCTGATTACTGTCATTGCTGTTTGTCTGGACTCTTTCCAGCTGATTTATTCTTGATGCGCAGTGACCAAAACTTCAAAATACCAGGTCTCACAGACTCTGAACCTTGTTATTTTGACACAGACTATGAACCTTGTTTTTCTTGACACAGACATGGACTGTCCCGGAGTCAGAGCTGCCTGAGACAGACCTCCAAAGCGTGAGAGTTTAACTCTCAAGAGTGAACTCTCAGCACATTCATGGTTCTTCCACAGGACTCTGGCTTTGATAGCCTTTTGCCTTCTTATCAATGGTGCCAATGTAAGAATAAGTATCAGCATCCTGTAATGGGGCCAGAATCTGTAGCCTCAAAAGAAGACTAATCATATGCTTCTAAAGATTTTAAAAACACTACTCATTGCATCAAAGGCAATGTCAGTTTTTCATACCATCTTGGTATCCATTCTGCTCCTCTCTAGGGCTTCCTCTATGTAGATAGCAGGATGCTTAAGTTTCATCTAGAAACCTAAGTATTATTTATGGAAATTAGAGTTATGAGATGGGACCAACAGTCCTTCAGTTCTTGTAGCAAGATGGCGTGGATGCTTATGATGGTGTGGCAGCTCTGCCTTGACTTGTGTAACAGAGAGAAGCAGATGTTACAGCCCTGTTATGGAGACAAGCAGAGTCAATGTAGGAATGCAGGACAGCCTCCTTTATTTTTTTTTTTTTTAATGAAGTTTCACTACACCTAGCATGGAAAGAAAATATTCCCTGGGAAGAGAAGAGTTCCTGGTGAACTGCAGCAGTCACCTCCTGGGGATTCTCTTCCCTCCCTTCCCATGGCCTCCATATTTGGAAGACTGGACCCTTGGCTGGCAGGGCTCAGTTTATCATCTTCAACTGTTCAAAGAACTGCATGTCCCCTAAAATCAGCACAGGTTCCTCATGCCAGGGCACATCATGTGGTGCTTGCAGAGTAATTGTCATCTGTTGCAAGGCTGTTTCTCTGCTTGCAGTGCTCAGTCAGCATTCCTGGATCTTGAAAGTGAGGTGCAGCTCATGTTGATCGAACACTCAGGTTGTTCATATTCTCAGTATTATATCCCCAGTTGTATTGGGTGATCTGATTTTAAAAACTACTATTTCTGCCTGTAAACTCTCTCTCAACCGTATTACACAAAAATGTGCTCTGTTGTGACAACACCAGAGGGATTAGGAGCAATTTCTCTCCTCAGTCATGTGTTGCTATGATCATATATGGTCGTGTCTTGGTATGTCTATGTAAGCATTTTACTTGGGAATGCACTTTTGTAATGAATTTTCCATTTACTGCACCTGATCTGCACTGTGGTCTTGGAACATGCAAATTGGTTTCCTTGTGGATGAAGCAAAGCAGGGGAATGTGCTTCAGGAGTGCACTTCCAGAATTCCAGCCATTGACTGCATTCAGCTCATCTGACCAGGTCAGAGCAAGCCCAAAGGGAAGCTCCCAAGCTGTGGAAGGTGTGGACGTGAAGCTGTCAGCACCAACTCTTGTTTGCTGCTGATCCAGAGCCTCCTGCAGAGCAGCCCTGGCTGTTCTGCCCATCACTCACCAAATCACAGTTTATGAAATTTAACAAAGAATAGCCCTATGTTCCTTAACATATTGAAAAGTTACTTCCTGAAGGGAATGATTAAAATTCCTGGTGCCATACAGGAAAAACTCCTGCATTATAATCTGCAGTATAATCTTTTTTGTTTATGTATGTGCTCTATGACTGCCTATTGAAAAAGATTCTTAATTAGGAAGAGATTTTTTTAAAAAGTTATATTCTTCAATTTTTTATCATTGGCAGCAGTATAATATCTGGTGACACTTGATTCAAGGTCCTAACTAATCTCATCTTTGAAAGTGCTGTCAGCAGAAGTTATTGCTGAGGTCACCAGCATAGTCACCAGTATATGGATAAATTAATTTGAAACTCGTTGAAGAGCTTTTAATGGGATGAAAATACTCCAGGGTACTGGTACAGTGTGTGCATTTTACCATGCCATCATTTTTCAAATTGCAGTGACTTAGCAGAAGGAGAGAATTCTGTACCAGTCACCCAAGAAAACCAATTCTTACCACACGCTGTCTGGTTTCCTTGAAAGATTGCAAGTTCAGAGCTGCACAAGATCACAGGATCTGTGCTGCCAGATATGATCTTGTGTAAATCAATGGCAATGATTCTCTTGGCTGCTCAGGGAGCAAAAAAGTCACAGTGGCACTGTAATATCCTTTTGTAGCTGAACCTACCAACCTGCAACATCAGTTCAAAGTGGCCAGGAATTTTGAAAAAACCCCAAATACCTGTTATGGGCAAATTGTGACTCTCTCAAAGGCTAATCCTTCTGGTAGTGCTTATGTAAATACTGTGAATCTGTTACTATGTTGCATCAGAGCAGAATTATTTTATGAAGAAACTCTGACTCCATTTCCTGGAGATAAGAGCAGGTTATCACTGCAAGGGATGGTTAACCCCGTTTGGATACCTGAGAGTATTAACATTAGTGGTGATGTGAATTGATTCTGTCTAGCCGAGAGCAGTAGCAACTAAACCAAGTTTAACATCTTCTTTGCCTAGCATAGCTTTTCTTTCAATACTAAGATATCCTAGCAAGCAGATGCAATTGGCTGATATATATTATTTTTCTTATGGCTGTTTTTCTTTATCATTTTATTCCTTTTGAGTTAGGTCTGTCACACTGGCTCCTTCATTTCCTTATATTTAATTTCTGTGACACATACATTATCACAATGTAACGCACTGTACAATTGTACAGTGTAAATGGCACTATTTTTAAGACTGAATGTGTTTAACTGTAGATCAATAGACAGTAAAATATTAATGGAAATCACTTATCCACAAACTTAACCTTCCTGAAGGAAGCTGGCAGTACAGTTGTTATGGATTACTTATGACCATAACTCAAAAATGTGTTAAATTTCCTAGAAACAGAATAAAACTCATGTTCTCAAGCTTTTCTATATTTGAGTCCTCAAGAAAATAACACAGTGAAGTTTTTTGAGATCAATAATAAAATTACAAACTACTTCAATCTAGTGTAAAATCCAGTTGACTTTGGAGAAGAGACAGAAATAAAATATTTGCCCCACTCTCGCTAGGAATTTTGTAGATATACTGACTGGACTTTCTAGGCTGAGAAAAACAAGAGGCTCATTTTTCACTTCCTATTAGAAAAAGAATTAATATTGTCATTTTTTTTTTTACACGCTAATATCTTTATTATGAACTGCTCCCACTTCTTATTGTCATGCCCAGTAAGCCTTATCTCTGGGGTTGAGCAAAGAGCAAAGGTAGACTCATTTTGGAGTGAAACGCAGAGATAAAACAGCAAGGAGGCTTCTGAAAGGCTTCACTTGATTGTGATCTAATTATAAGGATACTGAACTGTTACTACTCACAAGCATGACTGCTGCGTTGGAAATTGTTGGTCTTCTTTTGTGCCTGGGTGGGCTGGCAGTTATTGGAGCTACTTTGCCGAATAATTACTGGAAAGTCTCCAGTATACATGGCTCTGTGATCACAACGTCCACGCTGTATGAAAACCTGTGGAAGAGCTGTGCAGAGGACAGCACCGGAGTGTCCAACTGCAGGGATTTTGACACTCTGCTTAAACTGCCTGGTACGTGACTTTGCGCTGCCTTGGTCGTATTGCTTAGAAGTTTTATTGGCAAAAAGGAGTCAGGCTCTCGTTTTGGTGATCTGGTAGTGCTCGAAAATAACTGGCCAAGAAGGACTTTGTGGGTTGAAGTAATAAAAATCTCTCTTAAGCAGCAGAATGTGTCAAGCGTGTTAGGGGAGGCTATAAAATATGGCAAATGAAGTCGGTTGATCAAGCGTTTATTTTAATAGGCATTTTAAGTATGGTGTAATCTCTTCTCTAGCATCTTGTGGGAGGAATTAGTAGGAGACTTTTTTTAACTGTTTATTTATTTTGAATGATTGTATAGGCCTTCTTTTGCAATACTTCATAGCTAATGTACTGTAGCTGGAGTTTTTTCATACAGCTGAGAAGTGGTAGTGGTTTTTGTGTATTGAGACTGAAAATTGCAGATAACCCAAGAAATACAGTAAGTATATGTTATACGTATTATAACGTTATAAGTTATACAAGGAATATGTGTTATAAATTAATATACCTGTCAGGGCCTGTTAACTAATGTGTATTTGAAAGTGCTTCTAAATATCAGGAAATCTGTTGGTTCCTGTCCTCTGTATCAGTCTTCAGCAGAATTGTGGACTGTCCTCAAATGTCCCACTAAGGCAATATTCTGTGGATCTTTATAGGTAGTGAAGCTACTTTTTATTAATCTTGAATAATTCAGTATGTAGGTACTTATCCAGAATAAAAGTGCCTTCTTCTAGTTGAATATACCCTGGGAGGTGGTTAAACTAAATATATAGGAGGATACTCCTAATCTGAAGAATGTGTACTATAGGATTAGTGGGAATAAGGTATTAAATTCACTTTCTCTCTCAGTCTGAAATAAAGGGATGTTGTTGACCAGCTCTGACACTAGCATAGCAATTCTCTCAAGCTGTCTGCGTGCAGTATTTAGGCAATAATCTGTTGTTTTCATCTTTCAGTCTTATCTAACAACTGCTTTTAGAGTACATGTGTGTATTAGGAGGAATATAACCCTTTTTGAACTTCTTAGAGTCAGTAATAGCAGGGTCATGTCCATGGGACATTATCCTCTGCAGAGCATTTATGTCAGTGTGCACTGGCGGTGCTGGGTGAACAGCTGGGCTCGAGGATCCCAGAGGTCTTTGCCAGCCTTGATGATCCTGGGATTTTATTTGGTTCTTGTAAAAAACACTTCAAGGGCTGGTTTTTAACTTACTGCCACTGACTCCAGGCAGCATCTTGTCACTGATGTATTTGCACTCTGAGAGGGTATGCAGATGTGGGCAATGGGGCTGCAGGGCAGCATCATGGAGCTGCCCAGGAAAAAGTGGGTTTCAAAGAAACTGGTGGGGGTCAGAAAAGAGCATTACGATGTGCTAAAGTAAAAGAGAGCAAAAGGTAAGCAACAGGAGTGCTCCTGAAGAACTGCAGATAACGACATGGAGTCAGCAGGAAGGAAAAAATAAATGGGGCCAGACAGAAAGTAAATGACTGGGCCAGGCCCTGAAGTGAATCTGATCTGTTGCAAAGGGATCGGTTCTGTGGTTGAGAAGACAGCAGTGTATTTGAGGGGTATATTGTATATTGAAGAGAAAAACAACTTGCAAAACTGTACAGAAAAAACATTTTTAGAAAGGAGACCTGGAAAAAAAAAAAAGTTAGAAGACACTGAATTTTGATAAAAGTGGAAAGGACAGCTGGGCAAAGCAGGAAAGAGGAAGAAAATGGGCTTGGTAACAATGAGGGCTGAGCACACAGCCCTCATTGTTACTGTTTGCTAGTAACATGTACTGTTACTAGCAGTAAGAAACATCTAAGAAATATCTATAGTACTGGCAGATGTGAGCCAAGGCAGACTAAAAATTATCATTATCAGTTTAGGCGTGGTTCAAATTGCTATTTAGAAACTTAGCTGAAACTGTTGCAAAGATGTCAGGGACTGGTGGGAGGGGAAGAGAAAAAAACAAAAGTGTCTTTGTTACCTCTCATCAAAAGGATCATAAAGATTTTCTATGGAGGTTTCCTTGTTGGCAGCTGAACTATGTGGAGTACCTCTGGTTTTTGGTCTGTATATGGAAAAAATCAGACAGATTTAATATTTTTGAGTTCAGTAAGCCATTAGTCTAAATCACAAACATTTGAAGGGAGGATCTTTTTAAATGCAATATTGTACAAGATTGAAACCATGACTGGCTACTCTGTATAGCTAGCACTATCTACCTAGTCACAACTAAGCCAAACATTTGATAGATCTGTTTGCCAAATGCTTTTTATACTCTTTCCTTTCTTTCTTTCTTTCTTCATTTTCATATTCCATAATTGTTTCTTCCCATGACAGGTTTTGGGCATAATCTCTTACAATTAATATTGACTAATAAAATGATCTGACTTTGTACCTTGTTGAATAAGCAAGCCAATTTTAAAAATAAACACAACAACAAACTGAGCTTTCTGAACTGTGAAGTAAGGTCACCAGTTAGGCCTGTTGAGGTTATTGTGTTGCGGTACAATGGTATGAAATTTCTATTGTTAAAATAATACAGCCATTGGCTTGCAATCAGTTAGCCTGAGGATATGCTGGTGTGTCCTGGAAAGATGGGAAGTCCCATCTAACACTGCAGGACCTGAAATGTAAGTTGTTGGACCCTGCTGTGGGTGATTCCTGATGTCTTGATGTAAGACCCCAAACTAGAAAGCAGCATTGTTGAGTGCTTGTCCTACCTTCTGCAGGCAAAAACCTTGAAGCATCAATGGTACTTTGAGAGGTCTTTTCCCTTCTTTTCCTCTCTGTCTTTTTTCCATAAAAATTTTAAAATTAGTGCTTAAAAAGGCATTAATTTCTCAAGTGATTTTATTCTTTAATATCCTTTAATTTATCTCATGAGTGCTTATTACTATCTTTAATTACTCTCAATCTTGCAGGACCAACACTCTTAAGCCACATTAGGCAATACAGCCCACTGAGTCAGGGTGTGAATATCACTTTGCCTCCTGTTTCTCTGTCTGATTTTTGTTGCCTGGAGAGTTATGGGCTCACTCTGCTACAGAACTGGCCAGCAGGTTACCATGAGGAGGTGATCAGGGAACATGAGCTTGAATGCTGGCATCAACAAAGCAAGTGTCCAGTTGCAGTCCAGTTCTGACCCTTCTGATGTGTGGTTAGAAGTTTAGAGTCATAGAACCTTTTAGGTTGAAAAAGAACTTTAAGATAATCAAGTCCAACAAAGTTAGCAGTTGTTACCTGCCAGATTGGCATCTTTATCTCGCAACAAAGGTGCCAAAATGCCATTTGACCCGGAACCTGCTGAGTGTGCCGTGCCATTTTAGAGGAGCCCAAAGTCTCTGATCTTTCTTCTTAGGCTGATTAATAATCTTGTCCAGGTTTTTGTGCAATTGATACTTGAATGTGAAGACCGTGACCTTAAGCGATACGGAATTGTCAGCATACCAAATTCCCTAACGTGCCCACAGGGGCTGTAAGATCTCCACGGGAGTGTGTCTTAGGGAGGAGAGGAGTGCTACAGCTCTTGGACCCACTTGCCTCCTGTTTGTTACACCAACTCACAGTTTGAAGTGCACTGCTAACTCGAGCACATTCTCTCCTATCTCTCCCTGGAAGCAGCAAAGCTGGTACATTTTTCCAGTTCCTCTGTAATGCCCGAGCCCCACACACCTGGGCTAGCACGTGGATTTCAGACGTGTCCTGTGCGCTCAGCTGTGCAGGTGTAAGGAACCACCAGGGCTTGTGAGCAGGAGATGACCATATAAGCCACTATGCATTTTCACAGGACTTCAAGATTTAAGGTGTGAGGGGCTTGCTATAATTTTTCAGGATTTACTAAAGGCCAAGAGGATTTACTGAGCTTATAAAGTGTAAGTGCTGTTCTGCTCTGAAATCTGATTGACTTGAAGGCTGAACGTGCTCAGGTTTGGAGGCTTCTCTGAACCATATGACAGAGTTGGACAAGATTCACTCATTTTATTTCTGCACCTATTAATTTTGTCAATCCTTCTAATCACTTTAACTTTTTCAGCACAAGATTAATGTAGTTTTTGTATAGATCCTGATTTGTTTTCTCTTTTTCTGTCTTAGCTCATATTCAGGCATGCCGTGCCTTGATGATTACTTCCATCCTTTTGGGATTCCTAGCTACAGTAATCTCACTGCTTGGTTTGAAGTGCACAAACATTGGGTTGAGCGATGAAGATGGAAAAATGAAGTTTGCTGTCACGGGAGGATTTCTTTTCATTTTAGGAGGTAATATCGAGGCTGGAATGAGAATGCTATCAGTACTTTGTGTTGTTTTCACAGCCAGACTAAATGAAATTAACTTGTTCTTAGTTTAAAGCTGTTACAACCATTAAAGGAATCACTCACCTATGTGCTTTTTAAACTTTTTCTGGTAGGTCTCTGCTCCATGGTGGCTGTTTCTTGGTATGCTGCAATGGTTACTGCTCAGTTTTTTGACCCACTGTACGCTGGAACCAAGTAAGTTAATGGATCTGTTGTACCAAACTCCATCATGTGTTAGAAACCCAGCTGTTCCAGAGTTTCAGAACCTGGATGGATACCATTATCCAACCTTACAGGAGGAAAAAAATTGTCTTCAGGGAATCTTTTCACCTCAGATATGTTGATGGGGAGGGAGGAGAGTTCTTTTCTGGATGAGTTAGTGAACAGGTGAGGAATATCAACCCCACATCTGTGCAGGTTTTGTACTGTGCTTACATTCTCTTGTGAGACTCAATTAAGTGCATATCTCAATGTTATGAAGAAAATAAGGTAAAATCTTAATTTTCTTCAGCATTTGGACCAAAAGAGGTACAAAATTCTAGCTGTGGCTAGAATAAATTGCCTCACATATACAAGCAAGGGAAAATTGTCCAGAAAGCAGCTTGAGCTGTGTACTAGTGACCTGCAGGGAAAAGTGCTGCTTGTCTGTGTATTAACATCTCAACATTTGTTGCCTTATGAATAAAATGAGGCAAAATTTGGGGGACTATCAGCTAGTACAGTTGCACACAAACAAGTTTCAAGGTATAAAAGCCTTTACTCTTGTTTGATATAGAAGCAATGGTTGTCAAAACCAAATGGCAGCTTATGGCACTTTATCAAGGTGCCCTATTTAGCAATGAGGAACAAGAGTAGAGGTCACCAGGCCTCTCCTTCAGAGAAGGAGAAAAGGAGAGGGAAAAATACTGTCTGTGGAACATGAGACCACTATAATTTGTCAGTACCTCTACCTACTATATAATTCATAGACCAGTAAACTATAAATCTCTAGTTGCTAGGATCATATTTGAAGTGTTTTGTAATCTTCCACCCGGGAATTGGTTCAGAGAAGTCAGAGGTGAAGTGCTTTGTGATGAATCAAAGTACTTTAGGCAATTGCTCCAGTTGTTTGTCAGTTTTCCCTATGTTTTCAATGAAGCACTTACAAAGAAATTGCACTAGTGCACTTACTTGTTGTTTTATATCCCCTTCGTAGAACTATATGAAGGGTAATAAATACATTAAGGAACTGAAAAAAAATGTTGATAAGGAATTTCAGTTAGTGGGATAGTTAGTGAGTTTTATAGTTATCTGCTATAGCTTTGGGCCTTCAACATCAATGGCTGTTAATCAGTTACCAGGTTGTTTGCATTCAGTAGCTGAAGAAATCTCTTTTTTTAATATCCAAACGTCATGTTTGAGCTATTGATTCTCTGAGCAGTTCTTGGTGAATTAACTTTGGTCATTGGTAAAGCCGGACATGGACTCTGAGACACAGTTAAATTCAACTGCAGGCCACTATTGATCTTCACTCTTAAGAGACTGGCAAATCTGGTTTTTCAGATTGCAACTCTTTTTTCTGACTTCAGCAAATTAGTGAAGTTAACCTCTGCTAATTCTTAGAGGAGTTTCTCAAAGAGCTGTGAAGGCAACCTAACTTCTCCTGCACATCCCTCCTATCTACTTTCCTTGGGGATGGCATCTACAGCATTCCTGTCTGTAGGTGACTGGTGAGCAGAGATGATTTCAGACACTGGGCAGCTCTCCTTGACTGTTCCTTAGTATTCCTTCAGCAGCTTGCAATGCTGTTTTTTTGAGATAATGACTGTGTTTGGAAAGCACCTAAACTAGTGGAGACCTTTCGGCTCCAACGTGTGATGAGAGCACAAAAAGCAGGGAACATGGGAACCTCTGAAACCCTCCTGTTAGCAATGAATTCTGGAGTCAGAAGCTTCAATACTTTTAAATGATGATTTTGTGTTTGCAAGTGGAAAGAAAACACAAATCTCTGGTTCCAGTGTACTTCCAACACAACTCATAACACTTATTTTGCCCTCATATCAGGTACCTCAGACTACAGAGGTACAGGTGTATTGTGCATGAAGTCTTCAAATACAAAACTTGTTTTCATCTTTTTGTGAAACTCCTGCCAGACTTTGTCAGACTCAATTGTATCTAGCCTTTGTGACAAATTCATTATCAAATAATTTCTTGGACTGGACTGGGGGATTTCCTGAAAGATAGAGTTTTGCACAGTAACATGGGGAACTATTCTCTTTCACCCTGGGACACTCATACATGGATTTCAGCCATACAACCACAGAGGGTGCTGAATATTCTTTAGGATACCTAAGTTTGAAAACTAGCCCTATGCAAACAGCTACTTGTAGGTCACCTAGCATCATGCCCATAGAAAACTGATGTGTTGTGGATGGCACAGAAGGTATGTTATTATTATTTATTATCAGCAATTTGTTAAATAGACACAATTCTTTTTGCTGGTTATTTTAACGTTGCTTAGCACTTTCTGTACCATCACTAGTTTAGCAGACCACTTAAATATACAAGTAAGAGTTTTACTGAGCAGACACAAAGCCAGATCTGTTCTCTGTTATCTGCTGACATACCTTTCAGTTGGCTGATTTGTATGCCGCCTAGAATTTGATTGTTTGCGTGATTTGTGAACCTTTTGGCTCAGTCTAAAATAATGTCTTTGTGATCCTGTTATAAACTGTTTCCATGAAATCTTTCATGTTTCAGGTATGAACTAGGAGAAGCTCTGTACTTAGGCTGGACTGGTTCTCTTCTTTATATTCTTGGTGGGATCTTACTGACCTGCTCGTGCAAAGGGAAGGAAAAACAGAATTACAGGTAATCTTGGGTTTGTCAGTCAAAACAGTAGCTGTCAATTACATACCCCTTTCTATCTGTGCACTTTTCTCCCTCTCTCACCCTCTGGTATAAATATGTAGCCTTCTAAAGTACTATGGGCTGTCACATGTGATGGCAGGGGATGCTACACCAAACACTTGTACAGTGTACTTATTGATAATTCACCATCAGTGGTCCCTGTAACTTGTGTTTGGTGATTCTGGGTATACTGCTTCTGTTTCTATGTGGTGAAAATGTGCAGTGAAAGAGTGAACTGTCCATTGGCAAAAGTATTTCAAAGAATATAGTGTATTATAATCCAGCTTCTCAACAATACCCACTGTGATTAAAATATTCAAACACCATTTAATTTGCAGAAAGTGTAATGGCATTTCCTTCCCGAAGCACATCATTAGAAACATGATTTTTTTTTCTTGTTCTTTATGGAAATGTCTTGCTGCACATCAAATCAGAAAAGCTGAGACTTCTGGCCTCAATATGTTGAGACTTCTGGCAGAAATAGCCGAGGTTCATGTGTACCCAGAAGAACTCAAATGACTTGGAGGTTGTGCTGGCTAAGCTTGAGAGGTTGATTATGTGGAAGGAGGAAGTGTGTTCACTGCTGATGCATATAATCTTAGGAAGATTATGTCAAAACACATAGTGAGAGTTCCTCTGATACTCCGTTGCCTAATCTGAAACCATTCCAGTTTTATGGTAATATTTCATCAGCCACATTGGACTTTAGATCTTGCTCACCGTATTTTAATACAAAGTACCGAATGTCCTGAAATGTCCTGAAAATCAGGTAAAACCATCGTATGAATTAGAAGTTCAACGTGACAAATGACAGCTGAAGGGATTGGCTGAAGATACTTGTTTTTCTTTCTCGTCATCCTGATTCCTGTATTAAAACCTGGAGCTTGCACAGGGACGTTGAAGGGCTAGGTTCTGTTCTGCTTTAAGGCCTTGACTGAAATGCCTTGAGGAAGAGCAGAGGTGAATTAGGAATCCAGAGTGTGGCTTTGGGTATGTGAGAGAAATGGCTGTGCTGCCTGGCAGGGAGCCCTTGTCTTTCCCCTTAGCTACCAGACTGATGAGAACAACAGACACACCTTTGTGAAGAGTGTGCTATCAGTGGGTTTGATAAAGACCTAAATGACTTCCTAAGTATCTAAGCTGTGAACATGAGTCTAATACTTATTATTTGTATCTTTTTTTTCCCTTGCGTTACAGAACCGACAAATACACATATTCAGCAGGCCGGGCAGCTCCTCAACCACACATGTACTCCAGGAACACTGAGACCATCATAAGCAACAAGGAGTATGTCTAAACTTACAAGTTGCATCACCAGTAACGTTAACAGGTTATGAACTCAAATAAAGAAGTGAACGACTTCCAGGGTTCCGGTTCCAAGTTGCATCTTATCCCTTAATTCGGAGCAGTACAGGAGGAGGCATGCTTTCCAATGTAAATAGGAATGGTTTTCAGATGTAAATAGCTTTTTACAGAAGATGTGATGTGAAATCCTGCTGCAAGAAGCTTTTCTGCATGCTGAGAAGGCTGGTAAAATTTAACCAGAGCTCAGTATGTGCTGACACTTGAGAGCAACGGTTTCCATTTCAGCTGACTCAAACATGTGGAACTGATAGCTGTGTCTGACTGCGAGTTCATGTGCCTCACAGTTAAAAAAGTATTGTGTTTTCATTAATGTTTAGCTTCCTACTTTTGTTTAGCAGCTTTAGCTTTTGACAGGAAATAAACTTTATTCCATGGATTGACTGGAACAGATTTTTTGATGAGTGGTATCCTGGCAATTAATAAGGATCTGATGTATTACTGCAATTGTTATTATGTATGATAGTCAAGGTTTATAAAAGTTACAATAAATTCTCTAGCAACCACTCACCTTCAAATCTGCAGATGTGCAACAAATTTCATGGTTGTAATGCAGATACCAAGGATAAATGATATGGAATGAACCAAACACAGCTGGGAGTGGAGAAAGCATCTGGTGTGAAAATGCCTTGCGGTAACTAAGAAAACAATAGCCTGAATTTTTAATTTTTATTTCTCTGTTTTCAGCTTTTAAAATAATCCTATTTTAACTTTGAGCAATCTTTAACTTTGGGAACTTCTACTGCATCTGAATTGTCTAATTCACGTAGTTCCCCAGAGGCTTTATTCTCTGTCATTGTTCCATCATTAGAATTTCTGCCTTAAACTGCTTCACTGCTGGGAGCATATGTTTGCCTTGTGTGAGCACTCAGACAGATGGTGATGAGCTAATTTTATTTTATATTTAAGCTTTAAGCAACATGAAATGGAATTTCACCCTGCAGGTTCATGGGTTTCATAACTTGTCCCTTTTAAATTACAGATGTATTCATCCAGTTTGACAAAATAGCTTGGTGTTTCTCTCTAGTTCTAATGTCTTACTCTAAACATATAGTAGTCTGATTTAGAAGTTTCATGCAGTTTTCTTGATGTCCCAATAGATAATTTCAGAGAGCAACCTGCAAGCAGTCTTAGCAGAAATGATTTAGCCATGTTGCTTGGATGCAGGTACAGCTGACTTGTAAACAGGCACATTAAGGCATGTGCTGGGCACTGGCAGATCTTGTAAGACTTAGTAAGGAAAGCTAAGAAGAGTGAGGATTACTTCTAAATTGTCAGTGTCATCTTCTTCCCTCCACTATCAACTGTTGTTTTTTAAATCATTCCTTTGGTGTTTTAGAGAACAATTTCAAAAGCTGAAAAGGCACTTACATGTTGGGAGCTGAACTCCTTACCATCATCTGTACATTCTGTCCTCTGGATTTTTAGGTAATTTTAGGAAGGTGCTTCAGTCTGGTTGAACGTAAGGAAAATGGCAGGGACTAAGCATCAGCCAGTGTTGGTTTCCCACCAAAAGTTGTGTCAGCTCATGAACACTGACTATGAATTAATATCCAGTAGGTGAGACAGGAATTTAGAACTTCCTTGGTCTGGCATCAGGTCTTCGAGTGGCATCACTGGGAAATTTCATTAAAAAACGAGAGTAAAAGTGCTATGTGGTAACTCCTTCACTCGTATTCCGTGTCGTTCAGGGAGAAATAAGTGCTGAAGATTCCATGCCTTCCTCTGCTTTGTTTACAGTCCTTCCAACCATTTTCTGTTTCTGTTGTTTCTCGCTGCTTATCCACGCTGTTTCTATGGACCTTCAACAAAAATGAGCTGAATGAATTTAATGAACCATCAACTCAGTTATGGCAGTAAGGCATTTTATGTAGAGGTCATTTAGGAAGGTTTTTTTTGTGGTTTTTTTTTTTTTTTTTTTTTTTTTTTTTTTTTTTTTTTTTTTTTTTTTTTTTTTTTTTTTTTTTTTTTTTTTTTTTTTTTTTTTTTTTTTTTTTTTTTTTTTTTTTTTTTTTTTTTTTAATTTTTTTTTAAATCTGTAGAAACTTCACTCTGTTTAAAGCATCTTCACACATCGCTAGTTTTCAGTCCTTTGCTCGGTGGACCTGGCTGATTCAGTCTCTGCAAATCTTCTTCATATCTCTGCAGCTGAGACCAAAATCCTGCGTTGGGTTCTGCTACAGGTCTGGCAGTCTTCACAGCCTAGGGAACAGGAGAGAGCGGTAGAAGCAAGGTGTCCTACATTTGTGAGTGTCCTGCATTTGTGAGTGTCCTGTAAATGGATTTTTTTCCTTAGACCTTTGAGAAGATTCACTTTGGTTTTGATTTGACCACAGAATAACGAGCAGCTATTTTGGTGAGCTGAGCTCACTCTATGCTTGCTATGACCTGGCATGTGGTCCCTGTTACAGAAGGGATTCATGGGCAAGAAGTGAGAAGGAGCTGTTGAATTTGCTGGAAATGTGAATGTCTCTCACAAAGTGTGGTGACACTGCTCATCATTAAGATAGCGTGAAACTAGTCACTATCTGCACACAGTCTAAATTGAGCAAAATAGTTATCTAAAGACTTCAGTGATACACCTGCCAAATGGGTGAAGACTAAAAGCCCACAGAGCCCAAGTAGTTTGTATTGGATGGGCTTCCTAGGAAAGCTGAGATGTTGCTGCTCATTAGCTCGTCCCTGGCCATTCAGCAGGCCTAACAGGATGTCTCTCTGCTGTGTGGAGCTGTCACACAGGTGAAGGAGCAAATCCTGCAAAACAATTCCTGCACCCACTCATTTGTCTCTGTCTTTAATGTCACTTACTGTGACTGTGCAACTGACAGAGAAAAATGTTCACTAAACCACCAGCTTTGCATGTTTGCTACTGGTGCTCAAAGCCTATTTGCATTTGTAATTATTTTGTCCCAGAAACCTCACACTGGAAGGTCATTTGTCCAAGCTGGGGATGAAAAAACTTGTAGAGGGGACATTTATTTAAAATGTTGAATATCTGTATACCTGGTAATGGGCAGGTGAGAGCCCAAAATAACTCATCATTACTCATAACAAGCCTTGCATTTCCTCCCCAAAAGAAGTCTAAATATAAATCTGGGCATAGGCACGTTACCTCAAACGCGTCCTTGAGCGGGAGCTGTCGGTGCCTCATCAGATAAGCCGTGCAAATGGCAGCCGAGCGGCTGCGGCCGTTCTTGCAGTACACCAGGCACTTCCCCCCGCCCCGCAGGGCCTCCTCGATGGCGGCGCCGCACGGCTCGAAGTACCGGTACAGGTCCTCGGCCGGGTCGTCGAACACGGGCACGCGAATGCCGCGCACCCGCGGGAGGCCGGGGAACGGCTGCTGCCTGGTGACATTGATGCAGAAGGTCACCCCCTCCCGCGACAGCAGCTCCTCGTCGCAGGCTGCCCTGGCCGTGCCGAGGAACAGGGAGGCCGTGACCTTGCAGAGCTGGAGCATCGGCAGCCAGGGGGCCCCGGCCCCTCCGCGCCGGGGGTCGGGGTGCGGGGGCTCCTCGGCGGCAGCGCGGCTGTGCCGCCCGCAGCCGGCGGGCTGGGCTGTATTTATCCCTTCTGTACAGGCTGGGGCGTAGAGGCTCCAGGCAGGTCCTAGTGCCGGCTGCATCCCGAGAGCTGCGTTTGCAAAGCTAAAGCGCTTTCAGAGCCCACAGCTCACTTGTGAATCACTAGTTGGATTTTACAGTCCCTACTCCTACAGCAGCTGCTTACGCACTGTGTTCTGCACGGGAAGGCTGCTCCAGTCAGTGCTGTTGGTGCACTGATGCAATATCGATGTGAACTCCTCCAGAGCATCTTGAGGCCCCTCACATACAACAATAGCCCAGAAAATGATTTACTGCCTAGATAACATAGCACTAATTTCTCTGGACTTCTGTAGAATTGGTGTGGTGCCTGAGCAGCAGTACCTTACACTGGAGTGTGCTGACATGGGTTAGAGCTGTGCAGGACGGGTGGGGATGGGGACGAGGGCCTGGCCAGGTGAATGCCACATCAGCCAGTGCCACAGGGCTGGTCACTGGTACCATCCACTTTCTGTACGATTAAACGTGTGGCTGAGCTGCTTCACCCTTCTGCTTTCTGGCAAAACAGGAGCATGAGACCAATATTGGTTGCTGGCACAAAAATGAACCTGCACTGTCAGAGCAGCAGAGCACGGACTAATAGGACAAATCTGGTGACTTACTGGTTTTTGAGTTCCTGCATTGGTGTGCAGATCTTCCCGGGGTGCCCCCATCCCAGGGCAGCATTTCTGTCACATAAGCACCATGTCACTGTGGCTGCACCTGTGCTTCCTCACTCAGATGTTTACTTGCTACCTGCCTGCAGTTGACTTAAGAATGGTCGTTCATGCCAGAAAGGTTGTCCCTTTCCCTCAGCCCACCCTCTATCACGTCTCTGGGCAGAGGAGGAAATAGAGACAGGGCACTTACCCTTACATGGAGAGCAATTCATAAGGTAAATGCAAATGCCACCTCCTGGCAGTGAAGACAGTTGCCAGCTCTGCAAGATGATGGTCAAGCTGCAGGGTAAAAGCCTCATCCCCTGACTAGGAAAGGTCTGATGCCTCAGTCTAGATTTTGCTGAGGGATTTCTGGTCTTCGTGCCACTGCCATTTGGGGTACGGTGCAAACAGCCCCAGTTACACTGGCTGTGTCTCATCCTTTTCCATGCACCTGTAAAGTGCCTGCCCTCACCGTCCTGGTGAGCTCCCTGTAGGTACCAAGCTGTTGTTAGAGCCCCTGAAGCCTTCCCTTCCCAGGGAAGCAGGGCTGTGTGGCTGCAGGGACGTGGGAGCTGAGGTGGCATCACACCCTACATCTCCCACAAGCTCTTAGTGAATTTGCAAACGCAGCGTTCAGTGGCATCACAAACTGCAGGAATGTTTTCAGACAACTTTAATACACGCACAGCTGTAAGTGGATATTATTTAAGATCATCATTAGACACAGAGGAGGCAAAGGAGGCAACTGGTGTGCAAACAACTGCTCCAAGAAGAAAACCTACATTTCTGCACTTGTCTGTATTTATATGAATGTGTGCATGTGGTGCAAATAGCTGTAACTGCAGGACAGGAACCTAAAGAAATGCCTACTCACTCAAGGGTGTCACTCAGTTTATTAAATTTAGGTGGTATTTGCTTCCAGGCAGAAAGATACAGTTCTAATAATTTCCAGTTATCAAGTCTTTCTTAAGACACTTCACGAGCAGCTTCCAATGTGTTACCTCGACAGCTGTATTCACCCACTTCTGGAAAGGACAGAGCTGAAGCACAAACCTTTCTGCTGCACCAGTTCAGCATCAAGCACATGCTCGAGATCAAACATTCACAACACTGCCTCTCTTGCTGTGGGCCCTGCCAGCAGCTGCACTGGTGTAAGGCCATGGCTGTAATTACCACAACACTTTGTAACGATCAATATCATGGGCATTTCTGATTCCTTATGCTGTTATACCATGTCATTCTGCGCTTCTACATGAGAAAGAGAACACTTAGCATCCTTGCTTTGATGACTCAAGCCAGGCTCACCTTCTTTCCACAAACACACATCCATATATCCAACCCAGCAGCTGCTCCTTGGAAGATACAGAGTTGGATCCAGGCAAACCCCTACTGCCAACACTGGCATCAGCCCATTAGAAACTTGTGGCTGAAACACCATTTCATTCCTTGGGACTCCTGACCTGCCCTTTGTCTGTGCCTTAACAAGGAAAACAAGAAAGAAAATGCCAAACTCAGATTAAATGGAGAAGAAATAACTGCCCTGTTACCTAGGTTTGTCTCCAGCCTTTTTATTTATACAAGGATTCAAAGAACATATTTCAACTTTAGATAAACAGTGCAAGAGAGTTACAAGTACCTTGGTAACAGAAAGAAATAGATAATTGTCCAGCTATGCTGATAAGTGAAATAATTCTTACTCTGCAGGTAGAAATGCATTTGTTTAAAGCAAAGATGGACCTCAGATATTCTGCTATACCTTAGCCCCTACCAAGCCCACCAGAAAACAACAGGCAGCTTGTCATTTGTAAATGAGAAGTAGCTGTGCTCTCAAAGCCTTTTGAGACCCTCGCCCTTGGTTAAAACATACATGTTATGGCACAAAGAGCAGGCTGAAAGACAGAGACACTTGGAAATCCACTATTTCTGGTTCTCCCCTTCCCAGGGACGTTGTTTTTGTTAATATTTTTTTCCTAGAGCGCTACCCCTGTCAAGCATGAGGCCTTTTCATACCAGAACACCACAAATCACTATCTCGATAACGTCGAAGCTGATGTTTCTCCCCGAACAGACCAGTTCCCCAGGGCTCCTCTCATCTAGCCAACCCAAGCACCCACCAGCCAGGGGCTGGGGAGCTGTCTCACAGCATTTTCAAGCAGGTGGTAGACCAAGAA